>NW_026267288.1:259856-262520 GCF_000697945.3 Frankliniella occidentalis | reverse complement strand
GAGAGAGAGAGAGAGAGAGAGAGAGAGAGAGAGAGAGAGAGAGAGAGAGAGAGAGAGAGACAGGCGCGTCAGGCGTGTCAGAGCAGCGCAGGCAAAATGACCACCTGCCGACCCATTTACAGCCCATCGACATTGTCGTCGGCCGATCAGCGCGTGACATAAACGTGAGACACTCACATTCGCATATCAAACGATGTCTTTTTCATTCTCTTTCACTTCCTCAAGATTTTGAAGTCATTTCCTCCACTTGACAAAAATTAAAATGACAATAACGGTGAATTTTACTTCTTTTCCCACAGGGCATGCGTACAACACCGGTGACACTACCGCCAAGCTCACGGCCGCGATGCAAAAAAGCGGACCACTAACGGGTTTCGCGCCAAAGCGGCGCCCAATCGGAGCAGTCCGACACCCTCTTATCGAGCGCTAGCCTCGCGCGCACTCGCGACCGCGGCCCGGCCCTCGCGATAGACTAAGAAGAAATGCCCTATCACTCTGCGCGGATAGCCGGTATGCAAATGACCCTTTGTTTCAATTTTTACGAGTACGGGTTGCACTATCGGCCAAACGGGCCAACACTCCCGCAGAAACACCGGTTGGCTCGCACTTTAGATACCGGCGGTAAAATAGTGCGCATCCCGCAACGGTCAAACAATAAGTGCATATAACTACACTGACAAAACAACGATGAAGGTGCCATTGAAAATATGTACAAGGAGGAGCTTTTCGTGTTGCTTGAAATTTAATTCACTTTCCAAGTCACAAAAATTACTCTTGAGTGCCCTTTGAGACATTAAGTGTATAAGTTTGGGTCTGTAAAGGCGTATTTGCAAAAGGTATACGGCAAAAGTCAGTTCTTAAACCCAGAATCGTACACCTTCTAAAAGTTTGGTGCAGTTCCTGTGAAATAATCCGCACCGCCCTCCATTCCTAATGAAAGCAGCTGTCTCCTCCGAAAATGCACCACATTCTCCCATTCTTATGCAACCCCGTCTCTGCTTTTATTCCCGCAACTTTTGCCATTGTTCCGCGCGCGCGCTTTCTGATCGGACTATTTTCAGGAAGACACGCACCTTGCCGCCGCTGCCCGGCCCTTTGGGTTCGCCACCGGCACAGCCAATCCGTTGCATCACCCCTTACAATTCAATACGCGAATACAATACATCGCATCGCGCGCAGGGAAGGCCGGCCGGCCGGCCGGGGCTGAGCAGCACGCCGGCCCGGCCACAACTTCCCAGAGGATTTTCTCTAAACAATGGCCGGGTCCTTAACGAATTGCAGGCCGCACGTACGGCACCGCACCGGGATCCGCTACGCCCCGCCCCACCCCACCCGCGGGCGCCGACTTCAACAGGAGCTTCAGCAGCCAGAGTCAGAAGTAGGGCTCTAGACAAGGCAAAACGTTCAAATTTGCTGGTAAAATCGCACGACATAAAAAGAAGAAAGAAAACAACGCCGCGCATAAAAGAATTTGAAACAAAAAAAAAGAAATTCAAAGATTAAACAACGGTGAACTTAAGGTTAATGTTTAGAGGACATGATATGAAAAATCAATATCAGAGTTTCAGGGTAAGAAAAACATGGATTAACTAGTATATCCCATAGCGTTGCAATGAGACCGCACGGCAAGGCTTTGCCCGAGGCTTTGCCCCCGGGAGCTTCGTGCTTCCCATCCTGTGCACACAACACCGCAAGGTCGTTACTCCGCCCGAATATAATCCGCGCAACGGGAAAGACATACACATTTCATTTCACTCCTCACTGCTCGGCGCAATCTACCCCCTCCCACTCCCTCCTCCCTCTGTCTCTCTTTCTCACGAACACATGCGGGATGGCTTATGCTCCTCCACCTCCCGCAACGCCGCCGCGCCACGCCGCCAAGGAAACCAAAATCACCAGAGAGAATGAATTTGATTGCTTGATTAAATGGAGGCCGACTGTGCGCCTGGCCCTTTGCGCCCGGGGCAAGGGCGGCGCCGCCACGACTACTCGGCAAAAAATCAAGTCCCGGAGTCTAATTTGCTTAACGGTCGGTCGGCAGCCCTGTGAAGCCTTCCGACCTCCATGTCATGTGGCCAAAGGAAATGGCCAGTAAATGAAAAGGGGGAGGGAAAAATCAAGACCCAGCCCGTCACCTTTCTTGCTCCGCTTTCTTCTACTTTCTTATTTCCGTCTTGACCTGCACTTCGGCACATGACCCACCCGCGACACACAATAAGTCACCGCGGCCGTCTTTGACGGGCTGGCCTGGCGCGGACTGTACCGCAGGGAACAAAAGGGTCTCACACACGCGCACACGCGCACACGCGCACACACACACACATACACACAATGCATTCCGTTCGGCCACGGCAGTGGTGGTGGCGGTGGTGCAGCCAGAAGAAGCGCCCTGAATATCAAGCATAGGCCCTCCCTCCCAAAAGCAGTGCCTGTCGAGCGAGGTCGAGTCGGGCTGTGAGAGAGCAGCGGCTCGCCCCATGTGCTTTGGGCCTTATTTTGAGAATAGGGACGGCAAAGTAAATGCGGTGGTGTGCGAACTTTGTGATGGCAAAAAGTAACGTATGGACTCTCTTTAATTGATGCGATTGCATCTAACAAAAGACAACACTTGCAGGGTGTATATTTTTTGTCCCACCTGTCTTTTGTCCCACCTATTTAAAAATA
>NW_026267288.1:254322-259806 GCF_000697945.3 Frankliniella occidentalis | reverse complement strand
GGGGGGGGGGAGGCGTGCACGTCGGCAAAAGCCAGGTCCGCCCCCGCTCGCGACCCCGCGCGCCCGGAACAGCGAGGCTCGTTTTCGTTTCATTTTCTGAGAGAACTCGCATCGGCATATCTAGATGTGATCGCGGTTTATGGTTCGCCGAGCACTTTGAACCGGTTAGAGATCAGGGCGTAAAAACCGAGTGGCCTAATGTGTCTCAGAAGTATAATTTATGACTTTTTTCAGAGTTTCTGTTAATACACAATCTTATTTGGACGCGTGCACAAGGACAGATCCATGCTCGGTACAAGATATTGTCCTTTCCATTTAGAGCGAGGGGGTTTTCACTTCTGAAATACCGTGTACACCAAATGAGGTATTTCACAGGTATTTCACGTGAAATACACCGAAATACGCCTAAATATGCTCCAAAACGGTGAACTTTTCCTGAGAAATACCGCCGAAATACACGTATTACGAAATACTGTGTGCACTGAAATCTCGAGTGAAAACCCCCTCGATTTAGAGTGCGCGCAGGTGCTCGGCCGGCCACGCCCCACCACGCCCCGCCACGCCCCGCCCCGCCCCACGACGACGAACGGGTCATGAATGAGCATCGACGTTGCGACGCGGACACCAGCGGCCGCGCCACGATAATAGATCAGCGAGAAGAAAGTGTAAAACAATACGAGCCAGCGACGGTAGACAAGCGGAGCGATACAGATGAGCCGTCAGAGAGACCCGGGGTGAGGGGGAGGGGCGGGGGTAGAGCTGTGCGAGCGAAGGTGAGGGGGCTGGTAAACGGTGCACCTTACCATAGAGCTAGCTAGCTGGTCCACTGCGCCAAAAATCAGCCGTTCCAATAATGACCGTCGGCAGACACCAACCTGAAAGACAGAGGGAAACAAATGGTTAGCAAATAAAGGGTTTACACACAGGTATTTTGCTGCATGTGCGAGTGCACCCGACGCTGTGTGTGTGTGTATGTGTGTGTGCAGGCGTTGGGGAGAGGGTGAGAGTGTGCGGCGAGCGAATACAAGCAAGGTGAGAGTGTTGTGGGAGATTGCATCGAGAGCGACTGAGAGGGAAGAAGGCGCAAGACAGAGAGAGAGAGCACGGGAGTCAATCTATTAAGGCGTTCAGGCTGGCCGCCCTCTGAGAATGGTCAGAGCAGGGGGCGCCTACCTCGTCGTCACAGCACAGAGAGATACTCCAAACAGCTGCGCGGCAGTGCACTCACACACACAAACACACACTCGCTTCGGAGTCCATTTGGCGAGCGTTCCGCTTTTGCTCTCCTCCTCCTCACCGCCGTTCGCGTCGATACGCCGAGCAGACGACGGGGGGTGAAAAGGCAAACCGCTCCGAGACATTTATTCGGGAGTTACGTGAGCAGATGCACGCGCTCCTTGTAGGGGGCCGCGGCAGAGCAGGCCGCCGGGCGCCGGGGGCACCACGTATGGCGGGGCCGCGCACAGCACCGGGGGGAGCACCACACCGTCACTTACTCACCAGCATGTCACACACACCAGACAACACAGGCGGCAAACAAAAAGGCCAGCGATATGCAGCAGCAACACGCCAGCTGTTTATCTTTTAATACTTTCTTTTCAAATTGGCGATACCGCAGGGGTCCGACGCCGGGTTCGCCGTCGCCGCCGCCGCCGCCACCTCCCGCGTGGCGCAGCGCGGCAAATCGGATCATCGGCAAGAGATCACTGCCCCGCACAGCCTCACCGTCGGGGCCGCAGCCGGCCGGCTAAACATACCAAACGGCCCGATTGCTTTCACTTACTGAGCGCCGCGCCGTGCCGCTCCCCCGGGGCCCCGGGCGGCGACGCCACACATATCTCATGTCGGCAGTGCATCCACCGAGGGGCCGCGGGGGCAACGCACTGTGTGCAAGTGCAGTGCATGCCCTTGTGCAGGACGAACACGAATCCGCAATAGACGACTCATTCCCCTCATTCCTCGTTCCTTCGTAAATCTAGCTGGCCCACCTGGAAATCGCATTGCTTTACATTTCCGATATATTATTTCCATTCATTTTTTTTACGAATTAAAAAGCAGCTTTGGTGAAAGAACAAAAAATTACCGACTGAACAAAATTTTGACAAAACCAGGTACCGTAAGAAACGAGAGCGCTTTTGGCAGTGGAGGGCAGCAGCGCGCACTGCTTCATACGTCAGCATCAGGGGGATGAGCGCACACCGGCGCACACGCGGAGGAGGCCGACGACCGCGGTGTGCTGCTCCAGCAGTTCGATCAGTTCAGTGACCGAGGCACACACGCGGGGTGGGGGAGGGGCAATAATGCCCGTACTTTCCATCACAAACCAAACCACACAACGGCCCCCCGCGACCACCACCACGACATGGGGAGGAGGCGGGCCCCCGCACTGGACACACACGGCCGAAATTAAAGAAGCCAGTTCCGGTTCCGCTCGGGCGAGCGGAACGGAGCAGCAGCACCACCGGCAGTGGGAGCTCAAGTGCAGGCAAAGGACCCCGCGGCCGCCGGGTAGCAGCGCTCGCCGGACCCCGCCGCCAGACACCTGTGCGAGGGGAGCCGACAAGGACAACAGCAGAGGGCCGGTAGAAAGATGTTCCTAGTTAGTATACAACGAAAGCCTAAAACCAAAAGTCAACAACCATCTTCCATATCAAGGGGATAATTATGACGATATTTTTTTTTTAAGGCAGCGTGCAATCGACAACGCTGCGAAAGAACGCAACAATGTAAAACCTCGCAATACAACAGCGGCTACAAAACCTTATAAGAAACCGCGCACTTTGCGCCGCGCACATCGACGTGTCCTGCTGGCGGTCCCCACAAAAAAAAAATGATGATAATAATCCGATGGGCAATGCATGACGACGCTGCTGCGGCGTTATGAAATGGAGGCCAGCAGGGGGGCCACCCGCGGGCAGGGCACGCGTCATGCCAGCGTAAGAGGCGCCGCCACGCCGCGCCACGCCCCAAATCACACACACACACCGGCCGCGCCGGGATCGGAATTAACCCCCTCACGCCTATTCAGCGCCTCAACTCGTGCAAGTCGCCCGCCGTCCATCCGCGCACGGCCTTGCACGGCAGGCCGGTCATCGCTTTCGCCCGGGCGACGTCGCCCCGCCCCGCCTCACGACGCTATACGCCAGCCCCGCCCCTCGGGTGGTGGGTGTGTTTTGGGCCCCAATACGCTCTGGGCGCGAATGCAACGCCGACGCCCCGCCCGCCGCTAAACGCCGCCGCGCTGCTCAACCCTTTCACTTTTTTCCGCGATTGGGTAACGCAGGGAAGGGCGGCAGGTCTGGAGCAGCTCTTGAGGAGGAGTGCCCTCTCGGGAAACTCGTGTGACTTACCGTCTCGCAGCTTACGGTGCAATACAAAAGTAGCTAAGTATTAGGGCTTCCGACACTTGAACTGTATTATACCCAACGCGAACATGGTAAAAACATTATCTGAATTTTTGGGAAAAGGGTTAAAACTTTGTCGATATTTGAGAAGAACCTCCTGAGAGAACACATTACAGATTACACAGATAACACATTGGGTGCAGCACTCAAAACCGTGAGACTGTCTACAACGCGCACAAGTTTTCGGAGCTCGGCATGGATTTGCTCTGGGGGTAGCAGCGCTACAACGGAGACGAAATTAGAGTTCTACCGGCTCATGAAATCGACACGCCCAGCAACGCAGCCTCAACGCCTGGAAATGGAAAGAGATGCAGGGAAGGGTCGGGTCCTAGCTGAGAGAGAGAGAGAGAGAGAGAGAGAGAGAGAGAGAGAGAGAGAGAGAGAGACGCAGCCAGAGTCGCACGGAGGAAAATTTATTGCACGGCGAGGCTTGTGGCAAAAGACGCTAGAAAAGTGGGGCCGGGTCCGAGTAACGAGAGCGGCCCCGCGCCAGCCAGCTCCGGCCGGAGGTTGAATTTGACATTCCGGCCCGAGTTTCGAAAGGAATAGAGAAGCCCGCCCGCTGGCATCATCGCCTCACCGATAGATCGCGAGCAGCGGGGTGGCGAAACAATCGATATCGATTGGTATTCGCGATAAACAACGCGCGAGCAGAGCACGTAGCTTAGCGCGAGATGGAGGAGTCGGGCGTTGCGTTGGGGGAGAGAAAAAAAAATACTGAAATAACCGAGGTGTGGCGAAATTTGGCTCGTGTCGCCCTTATGTCCCAACAATCAGCTGTAGGAACAACTTGAACCGTTTCTGCGGTTCTAATGAAGATCTAAACACGCTCGTTACTACAATATATCGCACCTATCTTAACCCTCTCCTCGGTAAAATAGTGTTCCGTAACCTATCGTCTGAAATATGAAAACGCATATCATGCACTCGCGACTTGTGTCTATCCAATAGCCGTGCCGACAATGTGAAATAAAACGATTCGTATTGGAATGTTTTGCCATAGGGGGCTCGTCGATAATAAATCTTTAACTCTCACACACACGCGCGCACATCCAGGTGATAAGGCATCGTTATGGCACTAAAGGCGTTTACGGCGCACTCTGTGTACTGTCGATAGGATTTCATTTTCAGACGACGATAGTCGCCTAGTTGCACACCGATGGCACTAAATCAAATTTAGCGCCAAATCAGATATATATACACCGTCGAGGAGCGAAAGGGACCGCTTGCTCGGCATCCGTAATAATGCAACACGTCGCATTGCTGGAAGGACCCCTCCCGGCGCTCTTATTTCGAGCGGACACAACAACGGAGAGACAAGACGATGAAGCGTGCGCTTTTCACCGCGTCCGATGATATACGCCGTAAACACGCAATTAAGTCCCCCCGTCCGTTCTGGCGATGGCGGCAGATAGTGCTCCGCGTGGAACTCTCTCACCCCAGAGCAGCGGCTGCCCGCACACACACGGAGTATGCCGCGCATTTTTCCCCGCACGGGAAAGGAAAACCAACATAACTTTTGCATTGCGATGAATAACGATAAAGTTACTCAAGAGAGCGCACAGCAAAAATATGAAGAGGGGAAAAAGGAAACACAAAAAACACTACGGGCCTTCGTTTACCTCAGTGAGTGAGGTGGCTCTCCAGCTCGACACTAACACTTACTCCCCCGAAATACACACACATAATCTAGGCCCAATTATATTCAAATTAGCAAAACCTAACGGGGCGGGGGACTGTTTGTTTTTATAATATTCCGCATAGCTCGGGGAATTTGCAGGTCCGACGCCACGGTGCGGTGGGGCTCGGCCTGACCTCATCAGGTTGCAGGGGTCGTTGGCCGACGCGGAGAACAGTATGTTCACCTCGAGGAACTGAATCGCGAACTGGTCAATGCGCACACACGCAACAACGCCGCAGCAGGACTAAAGAAAACATTTGTCTTTTTAAAGTGGATGCGGAATGGCAGTGCCCTGCGTTCAAGTCTCCAAGCTCACGAAATAAAAACAGGTAAATGCATCAACAAAAACAACACGCCGGTCCTTCTCTCTTCTATCCCTGCCTATCCCTTACCCCCCCC
>NW_026267288.1:248324-248962 GCF_000697945.3 Frankliniella occidentalis | reverse complement strand
ATGCGCGCCCGTCTTACTGTCGCATCGACCCTTCCCTGGGTTACATTCCACTCCTAATTGTGTTTGCCCCCGAAGAACTGCCCTCGAGCTACACTAGAAGAGAGAAAAAGGAAAGAAAATTAGAGGGACGTAAAAAAAAAAAAGAACATCCGTGACTTCAGTACCGTGGTACAATCACAAAAAAAAACAGTGAGAGAGCGAATGAGAGGGGGCAGGAAAGAAAGAGAGAGAAAGGACGAGACAGCGGAAGGTCAGCGTCACTATTCCTGCTGGAGGTAATTACGTTGGAGGGCAAGGGCAGCCGGGCAGCCTGAACTGGTCTCGGCCCGTTACTGTACGACTGTGTGTTCTGGCTCTGCAACTCGCAACGCGGACCCGTCGTGCCGTCTTTGCTTGTCATCGGATCTAGAAGGGGGGGAAAAGCATCGAGTGCAGAAGTTAACCACCACCACCTGCACAGAGCCCTCAGGTATGTGCTTTTGGAAAGGTGCAATTGCTTGAAAAGTGTAATCTCAGATTACCTACACGACACCAAACCTTCCTGACTGTAGGGCAAAAAGGTCACCCGAAAATTTAGTTACCTCAAGTTTAAAATCTAACAGCTCAAAACTCTAACAGGTGCAAAATCATAAAGGAAA
>NW_026267288.1:242805-246259 GCF_000697945.3 Frankliniella occidentalis | reverse complement strand
ACCCCACTTGCATAAAAATGTAAAAGATCTTTTTTAAAAATATCCTACCCTCAGAAAAATAGTTTCTTGCTTCAAGTGCAAGCTGACACAAGATGAAATTCGCCATTGAAACAAGGCAGTTTTGTCCTTGGAATGAGATTTTTCTCTTATTCGACAAAAAATATCAGCTTGTTTAAAGAGTAAATTTGATCTTGTGTCAGCGTGCACTTGAAACAAGGAAAAATGTACTTGAAACAAGAAACGATTTTTCTGGGAGAAGAATATCCGAGATAAATAAGCTTGCAATAATCTCACTTAATTGTATAAGTATCCGAAACAGGTAACAAGTCCGATAAAGAGTTCATTTTTTAGCCCACACGAGACGATGAGGGTGATTTTCGTCATCGCCGCACCGCTGAACCGCACAAACGCACGATGAAAACGTATCGTATCCCTTCTGTCTTAATCACGGCGGCTCCACCGTGTTTCTCCCGGAGCACACGACTACTACACAGCCCAGTGACCTGATTGGATTTGGAAAGATTTCCGCTCCCGGTGGTTCAGGGTCCCAGCCACCGACCGACCGCCAGTCAGAGAGGCAGAGAGGCCCTACGCATTTCGGACCTCGCGCGCGGGGAAAAAAAAGGAATTAGACCTGTCAAGGGCTAGAGAGTCGGCGGCGCTTCTACCGGGGGCCGTGTTAGCGCCTCGCACTCTGTCCCTCTTACTTAACCTCCAGAGGGAGCGAGAGAGACAGAGCGCTGGCGGCAATGCACTCAGGTGGTGGTCCCCACAGCGCGCCACTAGCTCTAATCGTACAAGAATTTCAAAAAATTAATCAACGAAACGCATCAACGAGTGAGCAGGAGAAAGTCACGATACATCCTTCTCGTTCGTAAGAGAGGAGGACATCGTGTAATGGTTGTCTTCATCTCCCTGATTAGACGTTTTGTTGTATTCCGTCAGGTAGGGGGACTTGAAAATAATAATAGAGTTTTCTCATTTCATTGGGAAGGCACGCCTCAATCACTTGTGCTTTCTTCCACCCTCTCATTTGTGTCGACACAATGAAGTATACACTGTCATTTACAGTGTTCATTTTACAGTATTATCACAGGTACAGAAGCAATTCACGGATGGCAGCGGTAGGTGACGACCAGCCACATCGCGTTAATGGCTCCGAGCGCGCGGCAAACGAACGACTTGTAGCGCCACAGCAAACGGCCGCCGCCCCCGCCCAGCGAGGAGGATCGAACGTGTCGAGTACGTCAACGATATAAGGTGTCACAATGAGCATATTTCACGGCGCTGCTCGGCCACAAACGACTCAAAGTGTTCTGACCCGTTAGCGATCCGACACAACGCGCGCCGCTCGCCCGCGCCAGAATGCAAGCTCGGTCTCACTCGAAGCACTGCTCAACGAGCGCATTTTTATTTCAGCTTTTCCACACCGCGAAACTCTCAGTTTGAACGATATGAATGAACAGCGCCTCGCTCGCTAGTCGTAACGTATTTGTGACAACCAGTATTGCTATATGGAGATAACAAAAGAGAAGGGGTCAAACCAGAAACACGTCGTAAAGTACGAAGAGTTAGCATCTTAATGTCGGACACGGACAGAAACTGCTGTCGGGCAGACGAATTGGGGGGTGACTGTATTTGGCAAAGGCACGTGACCTATTGGTCCTGGAGAAAGAGAAGGCGCGAGAGAGACAGAGAAAGAGGAGGGAAAGTCGTAAAAAAAGCGAGATGTCCGTGGGCGATCCGCCATACGTGCGTACGCGTACTCTTCTCTGGCGGCGTAGGCGTTTCGCGCGGCAGTTCGGGCGGTGAGGTGATGGTATCGTTTCGCGGCCCGTTTTCCCAACCTTCAATTAAAACACTAAAATTACGACTCTGACAGCGAGTGTTCGCTAGATCTTTGGGGTTCGTTTCTAGTGTATTTTAACAACAAAGTGAGAAAGAAGCAAACGATTTAAAAAAAAAACAAAAAAAAACAGTTTTTCCATAGTTTTGGTGACATTCTTCGCCGTACTGTAGAATACGGTAGAATATTTCCTTACCCGCAGAGGGGGCAATCCTTTTGCGGCCGGAAGGCGGCCTAGCAGACGACAGCTCTGCTCGTGCCTGCAATGGTAATTAGCTTTCTGCTGTGTCGCCCTCTCTCTCTCTCTCTCTCTCTCTCTCTCTCTCTCTCTCTCTCTCTCTCTCTACGCCCAACGATGGCTCACTCACCGACAACCGACGACGACGCCCCCACGACGCGACGCGACACACAAACCTCACTGCGGTGCAGGAGAAGAGAGAAAAGAATGGAGGAAGGAATACATACTGCACAGCGACACTCACACACACATACAACCGCTGTAAAGTGCCCAGGCCCACACGTGTATAACATCCGGCCAGCGGAGTCGTAGGATAAATAACTCAAGTTATTTACTTGCAAAGACTGCAGTCTGGCGACGCCCGGAAAAATGTTTATATTTTTGATGAACGTTCGAAGCGGAAAACGGCCGGACGCGACACGTGTTTGGAGTGGTATGGCCATGCGGGCCGTCGACCGCCGCCTTTCACGACGCCCCTCTCTCTCCTGTATAACCTCCGCACCTCCCGCGCGGTCCCCTTGCTCCGCGCCGCGCGCCCCTCAGCCAATTCGGAGACGATAGCATCGCGACATGATCAACGACAAGGTTTGGAAAGAGAGCGGCGCCACGCCACGCCAACGACCACCCTCTAAAAACTTCAGAAGCCCGTATACTTCGTATTATGAATCTCTCCCTAACGAAGATGAAGAACGTCTGCACTGGTCATAGTACACTCTCAAGGATTTGCTTCAAAACTGTTTAAGTTTTGTGCTGTTGTAACTTTACGGTACTACGCAAAATTTTAGAGGGACTAGGAAAGTGTTTATTTACGTGTGTTTAATTTATTTACATCAAAAATCCATGTATGTCCAGTTGTAGAAAAGCTAGACTAGAAAGCAGAGGCGTGGACATAATAAAAAAGGCACTTTCTGATACAATTTTCGGATAACGGTTTAGAGTGATAGGTCCCACACCGCGCTGCTACCTACTGCAAGGTAAGTACGGTAGCGAACAACAAACACACAGACACTCGGTCATGACGTATCGCAACTACTACGAGCGTTGCACACTGATTCGGCAGATAGAGCAAAGCCCCAGTAGGCTATCGCGGGGCACGCGTGACCGCCGGAGACAGATCGAGTGGCCGTGCAGTTGTTGTGGCTCGAGGCGACACGAAGCGTGTGTCTGTGTGAGTGTGTGTGTGTTTTGACATACTGCCTCCATACTCGCAATAACGTCCATTACTTCTCTGTGTAAGTGCGGAGGAGTGAGTGGGCTTTTCCCCTCCATCTTTGAACATAGCTCTATGTATTTCACCTAGAGTGGCACGTTTATGAAGGGCAAAATAACTATGAGAAAATATTAATAACCTTCTTCTAAGAGAAAAATTG
>NW_026267288.1:241031-242462 GCF_000697945.3 Frankliniella occidentalis | reverse complement strand
GTCCAAATTCCTCCCCCCCCCCCTTACCAAACAGCAAAAACTGAAAAGGAGCTAAAAATTGCAATACAGGTCAAAAAATGTTGTATTTAGGTTGAAAATGTTGAAAACGAAATGATCGCTGTTAGCACGATCTTCACTGAATGTGACATCCACAAAAAAAGTCTTGTTTTGGCCTATTCAGAGTAACACTAAGTCATTTTAAAGTTTCCGAAAGAGCCTTCCCACATTTTACACGCAGAGAGCCGCAGTCTTGGTTCAAGAGCGAAATTCTCTTCACTGATTGAAGAGCATTCTCTTTTGATTTGAGAGCAATTTCTCTTGTAATGAGACAAAAACACTTGATTCAAGTTTCAAATAAACTTGGACCCAAGTGCAATAGACGTTTAATTCAAGTACCAGATGCACTTGGGTCCAAGCTTATTTGGTGCTTGAACCAAGCGTTTTTGGCTCAGAACAAAAGAAATTGCTCTCAAATCAAGAGGAAACTGCTCTTCATTCATTTAAGAGAATTTTGCTCTTGAACCAAGACTACGACTTTCTGAGTGTACTTTGTGCTAAAAACCAAAGTTTAACTGGACGTCCAGGGAGTCCAGACCCCTCCGTACCCCCCCGTCCGGTTGTGTCCGGTTTTGACTAACCCCCCCTCCCCCCAACGACCGGACGGTCCTTTATGGATGGCCCCTAAGCGCCGCCCGACTGCACCGATACACCGCGGCTGACGCACGTACGGAGTATACGGAGCCCTTTGGAGTAGATGCGGCGCCTTGTACGGGATGCGCAGGGCGGGCGTATTACATCCGGCGCAACAGTAACACACACACACGCACACACACAGCGGCAACATCATCAGACCCACGACAACGACGCAAGGCAGAGCAGCACCGCGCTCTAACCGAAACTGACCTTTTCCACGGCGGGGCGGCCGGCTGGCTGCTCTTGCGGTTGCGCGACTACGTTCCTTAGCAACATGCACGTGTGTGTGTGTAAGAGAGTCTGTTTGTCTCCTCGTTACAGCGAGAGGGTGTGGCTGTGGCCAGGATACACCACACACACCGGCCTGCAATAAGTCACACACTCACTCACACACCACACACCGGCACCAAGCCGGAACGACGAAACGAAAAACCTCAACCGCTGCCAAGAAGAGAAGCTTTTGTAGGTACACGCGCCACCCCTCCCGCCCGCGCACCCTGACCCAGACGACGCCGTGCAGGACACACACGCGCAGCACACCCTGGATCCGCTCTGGTTGTCGGTGCGCGTGTTGCGTCACCCGAAGCAGACGCCGGTCCAACTCCACCCACGCCGCCGCCGCCGCCGCCAAGGACCAGCGCGGCGGCGGACTTTTTGGACAAGCACGTGCCGCAGTGCAGCTGTGTGCTGAGAAAGTGGGCCCGGAAATGTCGTACAAAAGCGACACAGCGCTTAACA
>NW_026267288.1:237934-240981 GCF_000697945.3 Frankliniella occidentalis | reverse complement strand
TTAAAAATTGCAAGGGGATTTTCATTTTACGAGATGATGTCCTCATTTCTAAAGCAGTGCAGACCTTTGTAACAAGGTGTTTGACCTACCTGCTGCAGGAGGGAGGGTCGGAAGGGGTGGGGGAAGGAGTTGTTATTTAGGCCCCTGTGGGTGTGTCTGGAGTGGGAAAGAGCAGCGGTCGGCGTGTAGTGTAGCGATGACTCGTCCGGTAATTAGAGACACCCCAGTTAGCGCTGCAAGTCCAGCGGCAGCGGCTTATATTATTGCTGCAGCACAGCCCCACCCCGCCGCCGCACCCCACCGCACCCCGCCGCGCCACGCCCCCACCACGCCCCCGCCGCCACGGCCCGTTCACCTACTTCGTGTCAGCGTCATAACGCATCCGTCTCAATGGGCCTCGGCAGGCGACTACGCTTTGTGCGTGAGTGCGTTTCTCTCTCTCTCTCTCTCTCTCTCTCTCTCTCTCTCTCTCTCTCTCTCTCTGTTGAACAGGCCAGGTCTGGCCCACCCAACCCAGTCCCATGAGGCGGTCTCTCTCTACCCCCACTACGGCCCCACGCCTTTGGCCATAGGTCGGACTTACGTTCAATTCCCACCGATATCCCCAATCGTCCGTCCGCCGCCCTCGCTAAACTCCAAAAGATAAAATGTACAAGCGGTGAACCTCTCGTCTGCTGCGCTACCATGACATATCCCGGAGTGTTGATGAAGAGGCTCGCCGCGCTGCACATTCTGTAAATCATTCGGGAGTCCAAAACAAACCCCATCAGCAGCGAATCGGGTCTCCTCTTCTCTCTTCGAGACGACTCCATGGCCCTACCCAATTAATTCATCACTCGGATATCTACTCTCTCTCTCTCTTTCTCATCACGCCGAGATTTAGTGCGCATTCCGACTTATTTATGCCACCACCAGAACAAGGCGCCCCGCTCCACCACGACTCGTTATAAGCGACAGACACACTGCAAAGAAGAACAAGCACACACGCACACTCTCTCACACATACACACGAACGCACGCACAAACACACAGTGTAGGTTTTCCCTTTTTACGGTGACCTTCCCCCGCCCGCCCACCACTACCGTGCCGCCATTCAGCCAGCCTACCGGTTCAAAAGTGCCCGCTCCGCCCCGATCCGCGTCCCCGGCCCGTCATGGCGTGCCACCGTCGTCGCCATGCCAAGCGACAGACGTGTCTCGCGGCGGCGACGGGCCCGGCCGACAGGGTCGGTCGCGTGCACACAACGACCCGCACAACGATCCGTACGCACAACGATCTGTACGCACAGAAGTCCGTGCGCGCACGCTTAGCGACAAAAGAATACAATTCTAGTTTTTCGGATCACAGAAATACCCACGAAAATTTGGCCGTGGAAATATAAGCAGACCCAATTTTCAGCAATGTTTGAAAATTATCAAAACTTGTGCGAAATATTTAAAATTTACTTTTATGCTGGCACCACTGTCACCACTGACGGGAGCGGCAGCAGCAGCGGACCCGCTCAGAAGCGGCACTTGCTCCATAACAGTCTCGAAGAGAAAAGCGTCCCGTCGTCGCCGAGCCCACTTTGTCGGGGCACGTGCAGCATAACGGCGGGAATAAATACAACCGATACGTATACGTACAGAGCCGGCCGGCCGGTGATGCTAAAGATACCACGTGGAGCAAACGACAGCAGTCCGCGGTGCCATTTCTTTATCTTTTAGCTAAAAATAAAGCCTTAATGTTGTTGTTTTTTTTGTTGTTTTTTTTTAAAGGGGAAAAAAGAAAAAAACACCGCTCAGAGTTTTCTTTTCTTTTAATTTTCAATTTTGAAAAGCACCCTGAGACGCGGCCGATATAAAAGGGAGCAGAGAAGCGCTACATTCCGGCTCACTAAGAGAAGGCATTAGCCATTTCTCACGCATCGGCAACACACTCGCAGGGTTATTTTCTGCGGCGGCCGGAACATGGAAACCACCGCACCAAGCGCCAGGGCGAGCATGGGCGAGCTTCCTGCGTTATTACAAGCGCGTTGCAGAGCAGAGCGTCCGTCCTGTCGTACTACACCGGTGAGATCCGGGCCGCACCATCCGCGAGTGCACGTCGCCGAGGTGCGTGGCACGGCAGGATAGAGGCGAGACTGCATATCTCAGATGTCGTAAAAGTGGAAATCAACGCAAATAACATGCTAGAAACAGGGCTCGCCATATGTCTGTTTCAAGGAGAGGCAGCAGCAGCAGCAGTCGCGCCATGCTCTCATGCGCACTGCACTCGTTTCGTAGCTGATTGTCTCCTGCAGGTATTCCACCGGGTCCCGCCGTGTGCGTGTCCCGGCATAGGCGCCCCCGGCGGGGCTGGCCCCAACGCATCTGGGGCGTGCGCGTGCGTGCGCGCGGGGGCGACGTGAGTGCGTGCGGGCGGGCGTGCGTGGCGACGAGGGCGGGAGGGACCTAGCCTTGATCAATGCACTGCGGCAGAGAGTGCCTCCGCGACCTCGCGGCCCGCCCCGCGCGTGGCTTGCAGGCTGGTTATGGCGACACTACGACAGGTCACGTCGGTAAAAAGCAGAATCGATAAAGGAATAATCGGCAAAAAAAAATGCGTTTTTTTTTGTTGTAATTTTTTTCAACGTTGGATCAAAACTGAAAAACAATGGCATGACGTTGCGGGGAGACAAAAACCGGAGGGCGAGTATGGGGAGAGCGCGGGGGAGAGTGTGCGAGTGAGAGGGCGCAAGTATTGGCGCGCGGCCGAAAGAGATCCCTTTCCTTTCGTCATCATCGGCCCCGGCCCGCGACACGGACAGGGAGGAGGGGGGAGGGGTTAGCCGGTATCGCATCGCATATGCAGCGGGCTGCTTTCGCCTGCAGGCCGCGCCCCGCGCCCCACCCCGCCTGTGTATCAGATCACCAAGGACTCGCGCCAAAAGGGCGGCGGGCGGCGGCGGCAGCAGGCCCCCGCCTTCTATTCTTTTGTTCTTGTTTTCTTTTCGAAATATACTTTACTTCAGCGACTCGTATTCGTTTCCACCTCACTAAATCCTTTGGCCTTTCCTGTCTCGCCCC
>NW_026267288.1:235495-237884 GCF_000697945.3 Frankliniella occidentalis | reverse complement strand
CCCACCTCTCTCTCTCTCTCTCTCCCTCTGGTGTCAGGGCGCGCCGTCCCCGCGGTCCGCATCGATCCGCACCCTGTTGCCCTTGCTCCCCCACCTGTTCCGCCACCGCACCCCCGCCGCCCGCAGCCCTGCTGACCCGGTGGCCTATAGAGGGCTATCCCAGTCCCAAATCACACACAGAGAGATGCGATCAGCGGCGAGGACGCCGACGAGGAAGAGACAAAAGAAACGAAAATGAGGGCAGAAAAATTGAAGATGAAAACGAGCACGGAGAGCGACGGTATCGTTACCGTCGATCTGCATTGCCTACTTGAGCAGTAACGCTTTCCCTTTCTCTCTCTCTCTCGCCCTGGGTGCCGTGTTGGGCCATGGCAAGGTCACAGGCCATTTTTCCCCGACGCGCGCGGCCCATGCCGCCGCGTCATGAGAGAAAACATATTATTCCTCGCGTCATTTCGTTATGAAGTTTTTGGACTCACATTCGCATTCGCTTGATGAAGATCGCGCAACGCAATGGTGGCAGGCGGCAGCAGCAGCAGCCTGAGAACCACGGTGCGTGCGCCACGTACCTGAAACACAACACGACCAGCATGAGCAGACGGAAAAAAATGTTGTAGTTTCGCCATGTGACGACGGCAGTACAAGACGAGGAGAAGCATGAACCGATCTTTAGACGCAAATGCTTGCTTTACTGGAGATAAAAATGCTTTTCGTGATGAGATGCCCTACACTCAGAATCTTCAAAATGCTACATGAATAGGTCAGATAGTTTACACTTACGAGCTAATTTGAATTTGGTGACTCTTTTGTTTGTTTTGTAAATAAACTTGGGGAATTCCCCATACCAACCCTAAAAGAAAGGTTTCCAGAGGAGAAAATTGGATGGTAATTTCGGCATCATCCGCGTGGTGCAACTCCCCATGCGACTCGTGTATAATGTCAGGGCGCCGCGCCGTCAGCGTCGCCTCGTCGGCGCGGTCCTGGGGCGTGGGTCTGCACGACTGAAACTGACGGGTTACGACGGATGACTCTGAATTGCCGGCGCGACGACTTCGGCGACGACGACGAGACAACGCCTTTAGGAGGGTGAAGCACAAAAAGACAATGCGGCAGATGTCGCGCATGCCGCCTGTCGAACGTCACCGGCGAGCAGACTTGAGGGTCGCCGGGCAAAAGGTCACATAGCATAGCCGGCAAAACGTCTCGCACTTTTTATTCTTTTCAGTGTGAGTTCACAATTTGCGATGCGCGTCTGGGAGTTGGTTATACCCGGAGAAGACTACCGGTAGTCCACGTAGAGTTTTATTCAACACGAAAAAAAGAAAAAAATACCGCAGTGCAAAAAAAAACCATGATTGATCTTTAAACCGTGACTGCTGAAGCACACAGAACAGCGCGGTGCGCGCGACCTTCGCGGGCGGGGCGGCCCGAGGGGGCAGCACGACAAGCCCCGACAAAATGCCACGCCAGCCCAGCCCGCCGCCGGGTGCCTCCCCCGAGCCCACCGTACCCAACTGCGCAAAGCACGAACCGGCGCCGGGTCGATGGGGTGACGTCACGCGGCACTCCAGCGCGACGCAAAGGGTAGTAAAAGTTTTGCACACTTCTCATGATTGGAAAAGGTTTTGCATTTTCAGCGCCCTCCCCCTCCCATTTCTTTACCTCGGAGCACCCTCCTATCCCCTCCTCTCCCCCTTATCTGAAAAAGTCAAACACAAAGAAACGACTGGCTTAAACGGTTATAACTCCCTCTACACTATGATCTCAGTCAGTCCGAGGCGCTAAGAGGTACCATTACAGTGGGTACCTATTTAGAACCCCCCCCCCCCCATCTTGCACTGGTGCATAATTTATCAATCAGCTGTAGCTTGCGGGGAGACGCAAAGGCGTCACGCCAACGACCACCTCGATGCTATTTATTTTGCTATCAGTTCTCCGTCAGTTGTCACCATCGCGGCGCGGCGCGACCTCGCGATGACGTTGAGCTAAGTGCTTGCCGCCGCTCAGCAGCTGCACCATCATGACGATATTATTTATTTTCAAATCACTCAGAGTAAATTATGATGCTTAGCCTCTGTAACGGTGTCGTGTGGTCCACACACACCCTCAGGATGAAACAAAAATTAAACTCTCGGCCTCTACAATTAGTGAGGTCGGGTCAAGCCAGGACATCTTGCCGCGTCACATCACGTATAGACGTCTCGGGATACAGGTGAGGAAGGATGGCAAGCGGGACAAGAGAGCGTTCTCTTCCTGCATCCTCTATGAGCCCTTGACATACCGTTGCTCTGACACAACTCCTCACTCACTAGCCGACTCTGGCGGACCGCAGCACGCCGAGTGAGGGAGAGCAACCTCTCATGTATAAAATTATTATAAACTTGTCATA
>NW_026267288.1:220230-226900 GCF_000697945.3 Frankliniella occidentalis | reverse complement strand
TGTGAAATGACGACGGGCATGTGACTCTACTGAATCCAAAAATAAAAAGTAACCTTATAAAAAGGGAGTACAAGCCTACTTCTTCTTTTCTGCAAGTTCAAACGAAGGATTACGCGGCCCACTTCCTATCCGTCACACATCCCTGATCCCCTGCCGCCACGCCCCACCTTGCCGCACGCGCGATGTGCGCTGCACTGTTAAAAGCCTGCGAAGTATTTTGCTCCTTTGTAACTACGAAGCATTTACTTCGCAATTACAACGTGATGCTTTGCAATTACGAAGTGACACTTTGCAATTGCAAAGCGATGCTTTGCAGCGTTTTTATTGCTTCGCAATTGCAAAGCATCACTTTGTAATTGCAAAGTAAATGCTTCGTAGTTACAAAGGAGCAAAATACTTCGCAGCTCTGCAAAGCAAATGCTTTGTAGGAATTTAACAGTGTGTGGTCAGCGCCACACCACGCCACGCCGCGCCCTACAGTGCGAGCCCGCCGCACGCATGCATGCATTGGGCAGGACAGGGAAAGCACAATGCGGCAAAAAATAGCTAAAGTAATGCAAACTTTCAACACCGAACTTAAACGATGAAACGAGGCGAAACCACACTCAACTCAATTATGAAAACGAAAAAATGTTATAAAACTGAAACACAAAAATTGCCCTGCCGCGCACTTTTCTGCTCGGGCGAGGAGGGGAAAAAAATAACAACAAAGTGGGGCGGACAGCCGCCGTAAGAGCCCCACTGCTAATTTAATGGAAATGAAGAGACGGAAGTTCGACGCACACGGTCCGGGGTCCGGGGGCCGCGCACCAAGACGCAACAAAACACGCGGCGAGGCGGGCGGGCCGGCAGCAGCGGCGGCGTCGGCGGCTCCCAGGAGAGAGAGATGATGAGTAATTCGTGCGAAAATGCGTGCGCGCCTGCAGGACGGTCCGACACACAGGCCAGGCGCGCACACACGCACACACGGCGGCAGGGTTCGGCTGCTCTGCCCCCCGCGGCCGACGAGGAGCGACGAGCGTTTCCGGCTCCCGCGACCCCGCGCCTGGTCTGCCGAGGCGTGGGGCGGGGTGGTGGCGCGGGTCAAACCGCGCGCGCAGCCGCGCTGCTGCACCCGGCCGCCGCCACCGCGCCACGGCCGGAAATATGTTCCGGAAAACAACGGGAGAGATGAGGTTTTCGCAGCAGCAAAGAGAGTTACGTGTCGTATGTTGGTTGTGTATTAATAATCGGGGGGCCGCGTGTGCCCGCTCGCAGTGCAATAAAGAGACGTCAGCAAGAAGGAGGAAAGCAGAAATAAATATATATAGAGCATTAGAAAAGGCTGAAAGGGACGAGCGATGCGCTTTGTGACATTGGTTTTCAGCAAAACGTTTGTCTTCTGCTTTTGAATGTTTCAACACTAGCGTTACAGAAAATACACAAGCAGACAAAAAGAATGTCTCTGATTTTCTTTTCGGTGGCCTTGAGCCCAGGTGGTCTGGTGGCCCGGCTGGCTGGTGCGCCGGCCCCAGTCCGGTGCCCTCGCTCAGCAGTGGGCGGAAGAAGAAAGAAGAGGAAGGGTATAAAAGGGGGGCCGTCGCATCGCCATGACAGGGCAGGGCGCGGTACGTGTGACGCGTCACGCCCCGTAACGAGCACCGGCCAATGTGGGCCGCGGTCATATCTAATAATAACCGCACGCCAAATGAAGAAGAAAAATATTTTTTTTAAAAAAAGGCACATGAAAATGATTTTTAGAGACCCGAAAAAAACAAAAAGGTTTTAAAAACCCGCAAAAACAGAAAGGTTTTAAAAAAATACCCCCCCCTAAAAACAACAATTTAGAAACGTTGTCAAGACCCCACAAAAACAAAAATAGTTTACAACCACAAACAAAAAGATTCTTAAAAATCATGCAAAAACATCACAAACACTCGAGCCGCGCAGTGCGGAGGGCGCCGTGCAGGTAGGCCGCCCCGTCGAGCGCTGCTGTTGGGCGGGCCGGCCTACCCCGCCCCTGCGGCCTGCAGCGGCACGTCCGCCAGCTCGCCCCGCCCGCCCCGCCACGCCCCGCCACGCCCCGCCGCGCCATCGCGGTTGACGCCGCGCGTCTCCTTCCCGGACCGGTGCTGCGGTCAACGCGGCGGAGACCCCGATAGGACTAACGGGCTGCAGATGGATGTCACTGAATACAGTGAGCTATGCAGACACGGGTATAAGGAAATCGGACGAGCGCGCGCAAACCCACGAAAACGCCCACTGTCCTCGTAAAAAAAAAAACGGAAATTATGTCTCCAGCGATGCGGTTCTTGAACCCAGTGGGTCATCCCCGCTTTTCTTTTCCTGTTTGCCCAGATTCGCTCGAATCGCGCGCTGCAAGTGTGTGGTGGAGTGAGTATCACGGGAGAGGGGGGCACCCGGGCTGCGAGTCGCGGCGGCGGGTCCGATCTGACGCTGCGACTACACTTATCTCCTCAAACACACAGCGGCGCGGGGTGGGCGGCGGGCTCGGCCTGCTCGTGACATTCCGAAAGCCTCCCAGCTTTATTTATAGCGTATACGACGAATCCTCTCGCGGGGTAAAGCGGCAGTCGACAGATATCGAAAAGCGAGAGCAAGGGAGATATCGAAAAGCGAGATCGAGAGTACGGAGACGCGCACGCGGGCGTCGCGGCACAGCAGCAGCAGCCGAACTAGGAAATCACAGGCCGGCGATAAGGATATGCCACAGGGTGCCAGGCGACCTGCTTTCACACCCCGCGCAGCGCGACCCGGGTCAAGCACGAGGAGCAGAAGCAGCGCTTCCTGAAGCGTACTACTACCCCGGACCCGGACGCTTTGGCAGCAGCGGGAGCAGCGGCGGAGCCAAGTCGTCTGCAGAGAGAGAGGCGTGCTGCAACCCTCTAAATCCCCCGTACTACATACACTCCCCGCGGGACGACTTCCCCGTTGGCGCGAACTCATGCCGTCGAAATATATATTTCCCTGTCGGGCCATCCTCCTCCCGGTCCCGGGCAGCATACGCACCTTACGGCGACGGCCGGCCGCTCTGCCACTACGACTCGCAAGTGATTGATTTCTCACGCCCCTCGTTAAGTGGTTTGTTTAACGAGACCGAGCGGCTGCTGCTGCTGCTGACAGTCTCGGCAGTCAGTCCGGGGCTCGTACGCCACTAATAACGCTCCGATACTAATTCGAAAATGAAGTAGCATGAGCCCTGTCGGTTCGCATGACGGGAAGGGTCAGACGATCTGTGGCTGCTGCTGCTGCTGCTGCTGCCACTGCTGCAACGGGTTCACAACACAATCAGCATCTGGGCCACTAAATGCCGGCTTCCGCCGCTGCCGAGCCGAGCCCCCACGGCCAAACGCCGCCGCCGCCGCCGCGCGGTCCCATGGCAGGCAGCCGGCGCGGCCGCGAGCCGAGCCGTTCGCCGACGCTTGGCGTCGGTTTGCTCGTTAAAAGTGCAGCGCGTATACTACATTTAGTTTCTCCTCGTTAGATGGCATATACCGGAACGCGAGCAGCAAGGAGGCGCGCGGCCGGCAGGAGATGGATGGCGCCACGGACACCACACGCTGCTCGCCGATAGGGTAAAAAGGCCCGCGCGGTCAGGGTCAAGAAGGTAAATACAGGCTCTTTAAAGCAGAAAGGAGTTGGCGTGAAAATAAGGAAACCTTATATTTACAAGAAAAAATACAACCCCCACCTCAACTAATTTTCAACGTTTCCAATCAGTGGAGCACATTGGTTTAGAAAAAGTTTTTTAAAAAAAGAAGAAGAAATAATAAGGCTAGGTGAGGTCTACATCCGATGGACGGCTCAGGTTCAAGCCTGGCGGACGGGCCGACTGCAGTACAGAAACAGGATACCGGGCCGGCCCGAGGCCATAGGCGGAAAGGAGGAGGAGGAGAGCTCGCTGGGGTCGCACGGCAGCGCGCTGCACTTCCATTCCATTCACCCCACTTATAGCACCGCTCAGCACCACGCAGCACCGCAAGTTTTAAATACCCCTCTAATTTTTGATATTTAAAAAATCAGATTATTTTTTTTTTAACTTGACTACTGAGTTAGAGATATGTTTGGAATTTGCATAAACAAATTGGAAACTTCATATACCGTGGATATCACGCTACGTTCAATGAAGACCGCAGTTTTGTCAGATACCTTATAGGCCACGACACGCTCCGCAGCGAGGGGTGCCCAACTGTGGTAATCAGGTGTACACAGACTTGGTAATCACTGGTAATCGCTGGTAATCCCTGGTAATCCTCACACTCGTGAGGGTCTTTTAAAAGGACAATTTTCTTAATTTAAACTTGATTTTTTGTGCATATCTTGCCTAAATGCCAACGCGCATGTGTAATATGACAACTTTGCATCCCTCCCATGGACTAAATCATGATTTGGCCAATCATAGAATGCAAATTTCTAACTTGCATGAAAAAGGGTCAAAAACTCATGTAGAGTTGCACAAAAATCGACAAAAATGCATCTTTCTCGGAACAAAACTAGCCGTTTCGATTTGGAATACAGGTGGATCATACCTAGTATACATAGGTAATCTTTGGTAATCATTGGTAATCTTTACAATTTGGTAATCCGGTGTACACATTTTTATAGAGTTAGGCACCCCTCGCTCCGCAGTCACGTCGTTTAGTATGCTATGAATGAATGACATTCTGTAGTGAAGGCATTATGCCTCGCATTATGCAAAGCAGTGGTAACGTCGTGTATTGCCGCCCCTCCTTATTATGGATTTCTACAATAAAACCCTCACGACGACGCAGCAAAGGGCCTCCCTATAGGAGGTGACGCCCAACTGTCCGTCGAATCATTTAAGTGTCACTTTCTCTGTGTCACTGTGTCACTTTCTGGTTGTGTGAGTGCGCGCCTCTCTCGGATCCAACGCACGGGGCGACGCGCAGGGGGAGGGCGGATCCCCACAAGAAAGACGATCTTTACCTCACACCATACCGCAGTCACACCGCCTAAGCACAAACATCGAGTGTCCCAAACGGGAAGCGAGAAAGGAGGGATCGGCTCTCCCTATCCGTTTTCGCCTCCCCTTTAAAGGCAGCAGGGCGGTGGAGCGGGCAGCCGGAGGAAGCCGGCCACATTCGGGGGAGAGAGAGAGGAGGGCGGGAAGAGATCGCGCGGTTAGATAAAAATAAAACAGATCGGATTTTCACATGCGACGACGGTGGGAGAGAAGCACTTGGTCGGTCCGTCCGTCCCCGGCTCTGTCCGGTGCGCTGTATGCACCCTCAGCTTGCTCCTCATCCTTAAGCCGCGGGGCGCTAATGAGTGGCGAGTTAACACGCTCCGCCCCGCCCAGCCGGGTACTGCCCGCCACAGAGTAATAAGGCCGATGTGAGCGAGCGAGAGAGAGGGGGATAGAAAAAGAAACAGGAGAGGAGACGGCTGCACAAGGAGATGGACATTAGGAGAAGGGGGAAAAAATTAAAGTCCACAAAGAGTACCTTTGGCACGGCGAGATAGAGCAGCAGCAGCAGCAGCAGCAGCAGCAGCAGAGAGCAGACGCGTATAAGTATACACCCCTTCCGAGATTATGGAAATGGCGGTGCAAGCGAGCCGCCTGCTCTGCCAGCAGACCGACCGACCGACCAGGCTGAAGGGCTTTGAACTCGGTCGGTCGGTCCGACCGCCCGGCCGGCGCCTCACCCTGCCACGCCCCGCCACGCCCGACCTTGGCCCGAGCACTGCAATCGACGCCAAACCTCCCCCCGGAGTATCTGTGGCGTTCTTTGGAAATAGCGCATCTCAAGCACCACGCCACGCCACGCCCCGCGGGGCGATGTCGCCACGCCATCCAGCCGAGGTGTGACTATGCAACGCTAACACCCCCGCTATACCCCCCTCCTCTCTCCCCAATATTCCAGTCTTTCCTCTGCTCCCCAAGCCATCTCGATCAAACTTTTTCGAGCCTACAAGACACAAGGCCAGAAATATTTACGTATAGAACACATGTCCCGCAACAGCAGCACAATTCCCAAAACAGCAAAACAGAGCAAAATGGGGTAAAAAAGATAGTACAATCTCTTATACCAGTGACGGTTATGAATTGCAATTCGAAAGGTCACGCGTGCCGTCGTAAATTTGAAACACACTTGTATTTATTTCTTAAAAAGAAACTTCCCATTGTTGTCGCATCGAATATCGGCAACAAAAGTTTGTGACCTTATAAAAGGTGACAGTAATCTTTTCAACAAAAATCCGCTTAAAGTACACCGTTCTAGGGGCCATGAAAACGCTTTCCGTCACAAAATTGTCAACTTTCCAAGGATCTAAGAAGGCTGCACAACTTCGTCTCGACAAACTTTTCATAACAAAACCGAAAAGTTTCCGAAAACAATGCGCTCCCGCAATTAAAACACCCTTTACCACGCGTTTGCATTTGAAACACTGTTCATCTTACTTTTTTCAAACAAAGGGCAGAATTACCGTCAAATGCCGCATAGACAAGGGAGAGAAACATGGATAACATTTTGCATGGGCCGCGTTGCGCAAGGACCTTCTTCATTAAGGCTGCTGTGCGGTGTGGCGTTACTTTGGTGCGGTCGGGAGCGCGGCGGGTTCACCACCTTGCCGCGGGTGTCATGATTGTGTCGGTTGGCACACCTGGGGCGTGGCATCGTGGCGGGGTGGGGCGGGGTAAGGCGGGGTG
>NW_026267288.1:213671-219060 GCF_000697945.3 Frankliniella occidentalis | reverse complement strand
TCTCTCTCTCTCTCTCTCTCTCTCTCTCTCTCTCTCTCTCTCTCCAGAGACAAAGCACACCTTGGCGCTGCCGGCGGGCCGTTTGGATGCAGTCCTATATAAGCAGCGCGCGCCCTTACACGCCCAAATGGAATGAACAACATTTACTACACTGACAGAAAAAAAATGAAAAAACCACAGAAGATCTCAGGGGGTCGTTCAACGGCACTCTGACGACTAGGAGAAAAAAACTCAGCCGTCGGTCGGACCGACGACGACGTTGACTTTTCTTCCAGTCAGTCGTCGCAGTAAAAGTGACGAAAGCAAATACAGTAAAATGGCACCCAGCAATTTGCTGCTTCGCACAACGCGAGAGTCAATAGATGTAAAGAGTCGTGCTTTGGAGCGTCGCAAGAGACCGCCGCCTCCCCCAACGACCCCCACCCCACCCCCCAACGCGCGCCACGCCACCGCCGCGTCACGCTGCAACTACAGTAACGCTCCACTGCTCCTCCCTGCACTTGGGCGCGTGGCGTGGCGTAGCGCGGCGAGCTCATTGCAAGCACCGCAGCAACATAGCATGCTGTGCGCAAGGTGCCCCGCCGGACTGGCCGGGCCGGCCGGGCGCGATGTGACGCTGTTGGTGACACTCGACGGCACAGACCGCACCACACCTCGGACCCAGTTCCACTGCTTACGGCACAAGCAACAACTATGTAAGCGGGGCAACATGTGAGAAAGCAGGAAAATTATGGTGACTATGATGAGAGGGGTTGCGATAAATTTGGGAAGAGCGAAGAGTGTCTACTTTGAGGTAACAAAAAATGTCACACGTTTTAGTCGCGGCAGACTTACATGAATGAAGTCCAGTGCAAATGCACTGGGAAAAAAATCAGAAAAAATGTAGGTCGCTACTTGATTTATTTTACATGCCTATATGACTTTCCTCGTGAGAAAATAAAACTCCCTGATGTCGTTTCAGTCATCATGAAATAGCTGGATCGAGAACGGATATACAACTTTTTAGTTTTCGTCGTGGGCCAAGGCTAGAGATAAAGGTCACGAGGGATTCCCTATATTTTCCCCCTTTGCTGAATGAATGAAATGAATGGAGTGCGTTTCGAGAGGCCCCGTCCGTCCTCTTCTGCGAGCGGCGCCGCCGCGGCAGAGCGTGCGGGTCACGCCCACCTTCAGGTGGAATCCTGCCAGTCAGAGAATCCTCTCTGCGGCGGTCAAAACGGTCCTGGGAAGGAAAGGGGAAGGCCTGGGCGCCGCGCGGGCCGCGAGCAGGAGGAGCCTTCCATGAGCGCCTCCTTCATGACCCTCCATCATCACCACGCTGACTTTCCCCGCCGCCCGCACTGCCAGACACCACTTGAGACTACAATATACAAAAAAAACGAAAGGGGAAAAAAATAACATTCGCATAGCACAAAGCTCATCCGCGACTGGTTAGAAAAAGCTTATGCGCTCAGCAGGTCTGGCTGCAGAAGTGCGACGCACGGCAAACAGCTCATGACAGCTCATGCACCTCCCCCACCGGAGGTAGGTGGCGGTAGTGAAAAACCACGCCGCAAGCAGGTGACGCATGTGCGACGCGCACCCCCGCGGCGGGCGATCGATACGAGCCGCCGAGTGGTCGCGGTCCGTCGCGTCGGCAGTTTAAATTTTAATCATCAGCGACGACCACGACGCACCGCGCTGCCGCCGCGGTGACTTGAACGCCAGAGCGGGGCCGCGAAGCAACGGCTTTGGCGTTTAAAAACCGAAGTGGCGCGGTTGTCGTCGGGGCGAGCTAGACCGTACCGCGGCGCAGGGCTGCCGGATGGGCTTGCCTACCCTGCACGGGGCCCACAGGCTGCAGAGCTAGCGCTGGCCCCGCGAGGGCGGCAAACTCGCGCACGAAACTGTGTCACTTCAAATTCAAAACGGCGCACGGACAAGCGTGGCTCGTGTGGCAAAAGCACCCCACGAAAACAATATTCCTTTATTCTGAGCGCCTTAACACAATCTGCCGGCCGACTTCCTCCAGGGGTCCGCTCCGGTCAGGCTTCGCCTCCATCGGCGGCGTTCCTTTTTTTTTCGTTTGCCTCTTTCCTTCAGCGGAAGCCGCATACGCACCCAAGTTATGGGCGGAGCAGCAGCGACCGACCGGAGAGTCCGACCCGACCGGACCCAGCGACCGTGGACCGTGCAGCTCGCCCTCCAGGGAGACCCGCAGACCCGTCCGGCAGGCTCGGCCTGCGAGGCGCAGCAGCTCGGCCGCCAGCCGCCAGCGCATGAGAAATCTAGTCCGCTGCAGCAGAAACTCACCTTGACAAAGAGGGGTCCTTTATCCATTCAGCGAGCGATGACGGTGAAAAAAATCCAAAGCACCGGGGGGGATGTTCAATCGGCGAGGGGGGAGCTCAGCACTTGCACTTCGAGATGGATAATCCCAACACGACACACTCACACACACCAACTCAAATGTAGCACAGGACTCGCCAGCACTGGCGGGGCGTCACTCACACACTTGCAATACTTGCAGATACACACAAACACACACGCGCGCGCACGGGGCCGCAAATTTTTCAGTTCACACGGTTTGGCCAGAGTGTTTGATTTGCCTCGGCACTGTCACGCGGAGCCGTTTTCTCTCCGCCGACACCTGCCCCGGGTGGGGCTGGCTGGGCTGGGCGCTGCTGCTGCTGCTGCTGCCGCCGCCCCTCCACTTCGCGGTGCTTCGCGGCGCTCCGAGCACACCGGGGCCGCACAGCCAGCCGCGCGCTCACACACCGGCCGGGTTAGGTCCACTCGCTGGGCGTTAACGGTGCGTACTAACGGGACCGCGGCGGGCAGCGCCGAGTCGCGACCGCCAGCGCCGCGGCCGCGAGGCGGCGGGGAGGCGAACTACAGCCGCTCGGCCCCTCCGCGACGGCCCCCCTCCAACAACCCTTTGGGCCGCCGCCGCCGCGCCGCCCGCGCGCTGCAGGCCGGGCTGCGTCCGCGACGACGAGCTGCTCCGGCCCGCTCGCTCTCTCCGCGCCGCCGTTCGGGCACCGTTCGGGACGGCCGGCGTACTTCGGACGCCCCCAGGGAGAGAGCGGAGTACGTACACCTGCCCCGGGACCGCGCTGGCTGCACCGACTGCAAGTCGCTCGCGGCCGCGGCGGCGGCGGGGCGCGAAGCACCGTGGCGCGATCTGACGGGGCGATGTGCGCTGTGGCGAGGAGTAGCGCCGCCGGTACCCCAACCCCACGGCAGTCATACTCATGGGTACTTCTGGTCATTCCCTTCCCAAAGGACGGAAGCGCGGTGCCCCAACCAACCCCACGGCAGTCATTCCCTCAGGTATTCATGGTCATTCCCTTAGATAGTTCGGGTCATTCCCTTAGAGAGTTATGGTCATTCCCTTGGCAAAGAACGGAAACGCTCTGGACGATATTACTTACGCCCTCTGCCTCATGCGCAAGGCTTTCCAGGAGCTACTCCCAGCCACTCACTCTTGAAAAAGAAAAACTGTGCACTCACCTCAGCAATTTCAACGCCTTTGAAGTCATGGACACAGCGTAACACGTAACTGTTGGAAATTAGAGAATGTTTATTATTTCTACAGCTGGAATTTAAAACAATAAAGAGTCATTGTCGTTTACAGAGTTAGTTAATTGTCATAGTTGTTAAACTAGTCTCAGGTTTTCAGTCAGAGGACATGTAACTAATCTTTAGCGGATCCCTCTGAATGGTATGTGAGGGCACGCACACATTCCTTCCAATTTTTGCTCACAAATCAGTCAACACTTGTCTTTGAAGTAAAAAGAAACTGATGAGGAAAATCAATACACCATAAATTGTGGCGCAACATACAGTTAGATGTACTATTGAAATGCTGTAAGCATTGTCGGGACACAAGCACCTTGGATGCAAGAGTTGACAAAACGCTGGAGATGTGGTCAAAACATGATGAGGTGAGGTGGGATAGCATATGGTTCTGTGACAAAAGAAGCGCAAGATAGATTCCTTGCCACTGTACCTCCTCGGACCAGCTCTCCAGCGATTTTTCAACGCTAGCACATCTCAACGCGTCCAGCGCTTAAACCGTAATTATAACTTTGAATTTAATTCAAGATTAAAATGATTTCAATCACCAGGACTGTAAATCAGTTAACTTAAAGTTAAGTTAGGCGACATACCTGTTCGGATGGAATAGATGAGGCATGGTATGGCTGCTTGTCTTTTGCTTTTTTAAAAAAAACACACAACTTTTAATAAAACTGTAAACTGAAGAACGAAAAGTACCGAAAACGACGGAAAACAACTAGAAAATACATGATTACCGACAATCGTTTACTTAAATAAATGTCCAATCTATGACGGGCCAGTTACCGAATCAAAACAAACACTGTACTGATACACTGTTACCACCTTTCAACTGTTTCACTGCGAATAGCGTTTCCTGCGAATAGTTGGTCACTTCTCGGGAGAAAACAATTGAGTGGTGGCGACAAGAAAGCTTCACGAGCAACATCAACAAATCTTCAAAACAACTAAAAAGATGAATTAGATTCATCACACATTGAGTTTTGAACCTATCTAAGTTAATTTTCTCTAAGAAAGTTTTGTTAGTAAAATTTGAACTGAGGTATTTCGGTTTAATTCTGTAGCATTGAGTGAAAGGTATTTTAGCCTGTCTGTCCCACCTCTCGACCTAAACATTGCGGCAAACCGGTATAAGTTGTGTACAACCTCTTATTCTTCCTTTACTCTTGGATACGTATTAGATATCTTCCTTTGCTTCCATATTAGTCGTTTCAGACATTATTTCAACACACTTTGGACACAATATGAAGTAAGTAGGTCTACCATCAGCGAACTCTAACCTCTTTTCACTTCAACTTTATTTTCTCATTGTCAACCTTCATTATACAATGTTCTAATTAATTCAATCAAAATTACAGGTTTAAATGACAATTATTTTTTTCCATCGGAAGTATGAGGAACTTGTTAGGCACAACTACAGTTAGTTGCAAAATGACAAGTAAAACCAGCAGTCTTAAAGCCCTGCTTTTACGTGCCTGGCGAGAACGCTGGTCAGATTTGCAATGGGGTATACACATCAAAATGGTAAAAACTTAAAACAGATTGATTATTTTGATTAATGGATTTTATTGATTCTTATTGCAATTTTGTTGTTTACTTTGATAGATTCTACCGCGAGGTGTTAGTGGTGATGTTCATAATCTAGCAGATTGCATCCTTCAACAAGCCCTTGTTGGGCCTGGCCCTAATCAACTTGTACTCTCATATTTGAAGCACACACTAAGCTCTCAGGTAACAATACTGTTGATCACACTTGATTGCCCCTTCAAGAACATTCTAAATTTATTTTATTATCTTTTCCGTAGCTTGTTTCTTATGCTGCAGTTCTCCA
>NW_026267288.1:211199-211579 GCF_000697945.3 Frankliniella occidentalis | reverse complement strand
CTTTGCGTCTTGTTGTAAATTCCAAGTAATAAGGAGAAAGAATTACTGATTTACCGTGGCCCTGCGGCACGTGTGCTCTGCTTAACAATCTCATTTTTCTCCCTAATACAAATCAAAATTGGACTGTACTAGAGGCGCATGTTCTGGACTAATAGTGTACATTTCAGCCAACGAAGGAAGAAGAACAGCGAGTAGTAGTTTGATTGGTCGAAAACTTCCCGGCTCACCTACTGCTCCGAAATTAGGTCAAAATGCAAGAGACCGGCAAGGCAAAAAAAAAAAAAAAAAGAAAGAAAGAGCAAATGTGTATCAATATCACTTTGTTTCGGGTATGAGGTAGGCTGTGGTGGGCTGGGGTGGGGTGTCGCAGTAGCAGGACG
>NW_026267288.1:201231-211149 GCF_000697945.3 Frankliniella occidentalis | reverse complement strand
ATAAAAATTCTCAAAATTAATTCCATGCTCTTTACTTTCATTGTATGTTTAGCCTGGAATAACATGCCGAGGGAAACCAGAGGAAAGCATGCTTCCAGGAGCCCTATTGCGGATAGTGCACTGGTTACTACAATGTCTCATGCATGTTTTGGACTCCCTTCCACCAACTGCTGTCAATGCGTCTACCTTACCTCATCCAGAAATGTTTGATCTTCCAATCAAAATTCTCTCAAATATGATAGATGACCAATTTATGACAGCAGTGTTGTATCTGGGAAAGTATGAAGATCAAGGTATGTTCTGTTTGTTCATGCTTTACAATAGGGCACATTTGACAAATTTTCTAAAGCTGTTTTTCTTTTTAAACCCTTCTGTTACAGAAATGTATATGGATGTTTGTAAGAAGTGTCAAGAAATTCATGGACTAATAAAACAAAGTACTCATTTTGTTCCAAATCCCAAATTAATTGAGGTTTTGAGGTAATAACTGTGTACATTGTTTACTCGAATTTGATGCATTTGTCACTTTTTAGGTCTTAATGACTCATAACATTTTATTTTATAGCAAGCTACAAGAGATGGACCTGGATTTAGGTAGTAGATGTATACCTAGCTTCCAAGTTGTAAGTGGACTAGCTGCCACAAAAGATGGCTGTGAACCTCTTACTTACTGCCTCCAACCTCTTCTTGCAATTGAAGTGATGCAAAATCCATGCGCAGATACTTATACATTTGTTAGTCAACTGCGTATGATTCAAAGATTAAAGGTATTGTAATCTTTTAGATAAATCTCTTGCTAGGTATGTATTTTAATTTATCTAATCTGCATTTTCAAATTCATTGAACATAGGGTTTAAGCAATGCACGATTATATTGTGAGCTAATGAGGGCATGTTTCATCACTATAAATAATGTTTTGGAAATGCCTCAAGTTCCACAATGGGGAGCCTTCACATTTATTAAAATGCCCCAAATTTTACTTCAACTTCACACAACAAGCAAAGGTAACACATCTACCGGTATCTGTTGCATTTGACAATTACACAACTTATCTATCAACTTTGATTTTTTTTTTCATTTTTGTGTTGTCTTTGTCCTAGGAACCTTGGGGAAGGGGGAATTTTCACAAGATGTTGTAGATGCTCTTGAACTCCTCCTTCAGTTCACTCCACTTCTTGATATCATAGATGCTAAATGGCCTTCCAGTTGTGTAGAATCTCTACTAACAGCAATTTTGAAGGTTGGACTTATAACTGAAGAACACTGCAAGAAATATACTATAATGAGGTAATTTAATTAAGAAGTTATACTGCTGACTTTATTTTGATTATTTTTAATCTGAAAATTTTTGTGTGCTGACTGAACCTTAAATTTGTTTTCACCAGAGAAGAAACAAATTCGTCTAGTGCTTTGAAATCTGAACAAAGCAATACCATCAATTTCCCTAATTCCGAGCTGCTTCGTCAAGCAGAGGCCTTACTTGAGAAAATCCTTCGAACACTTGATGCTGATTATGTAGAAATTCAAGTAGGCACCATTTAACAGAATATTTTTTTCTTGAATCTGCTTTCTTTAATGCTGTCATTTATCATATTTAACTGTCTCTTCCTTAAGGAACCACTTCTGAGTGTACTTTGTCAAGTCCTGGATGGAATTAAGTTTGAACTTATTCTTGCTGTAGCCTCAGTTGAAGGAAAATTACGCACTTTTGTTTCAAAACTCATAAAGTTTAATGAAGGGTCAAAGCAAGTTGGTGGAGTTAATGGCAAATCTGCACAAACTAGAGCTATGCTATTTGACATAACATTTTTAATGCTATGTTTAATTGTTCAAATGTATGGTTCTGATGTAAGTTCAAAGTTTTAAGACCTTCACATATTATTGTTGTCATGGCCTTGAGTTACTATTATCTGTCTTATTATGTATCATTGCAGGTTGTACTTTCTGAGCAAGGAGGTAACTCATTCTTTGAGCAGTGGGCGAGGGATTGTATGGTGGAGAGGAAACAAGCCAAATCGCCTGATCAAATGTTGAAGTCTGTTGCACAACCTCGTGCCAATGAGTTATTAATTCAATTTAACAATGGAGAGGCAGATTTTCCCATAAGGTATCTTATATTTGTTTCTGTAACCTGCGATGATTTTTCTATCTACACCTGTATTCTATTCATTTTAACTAACTATGTACCTTAACATTTTGATAGCCAAGTAAAGTGGCATGAGGTGTGCTGGAGTGTTCCCTTGGCGATCAAGGAAGTTCTTGTCGCATGGGAACATGATGCCTTAACACCCAATGATGTGAAGCGTATTCTAGACACAATGAAAGCTAGAATGTGTTGTTTGCCTATTTGTGCAACTGCCTGGTTGTGTAGCTATATGCAGGTAAATATTTTTTAACATGTCAGAGTCATACTCTTTCTTTTTTTCTGGATTTTATCTTAAATTTCTTTTAAAATGACACACTTCACAGATATTACCCCAAGAAAAGCTCTTGAAGCCCATCAATATGGTACAGCAATTCCTATCTAATTCAGGAGCTGTTGATAGCTCTCAAGAAGTCAGTAGTTTCACTGAACGTGCAGACCTGATGGCAGCAGTTATTTGCAAAATGCAAAATGATGTTCCTATTGCTCAGCCTAAATCTAAAGCTAGAGTTCTTTCTCCTACCAGGTACATACATCAATTCATTTTTACTTTGCTTAGAGTGTGGGTCTAAATGTGTGTGTATGTTTTGTGTTTTCGTATGTGTCCATTACAAACAATTAATATTCAAATCATATTTTCCAGTATTGTATCTTGTCAACCTATCTGTGAGCAGCTAACAAATATCTGGAATGGTTTGCATCAGAGAGGATGGATGCAAAATGAAGCTACTCATCAACTTGAAAGCTTATTAAACTCCGGTGGAGCTAATTGGTTTGTTACTAATGTTGTGAAGGTGAATATTGCAGTTACCAATAATGACAATGAATATGAGAAATGTTTTTTTGCGTAATTTAGCTAAGTACTTAAAATCTTTTGCTAAAATAATAAATTTGTATTGTTTGCAGGAAGTTTTGAAGTACAGATACAAGGAAGATTTAGATCGTGCTGTAGATGTAGCATTTGCCGTCTTTCATCTTGATCTTGAGCATTGTACTCTTACCCTAATTTTGCATGTGCTACCACAATATCTGCACAATCGCTTAATGTATGTATTTCTTCAAAATATGTACTTGGTTTCTCAGTGAAATATTGTAACTCTTTCAAGAGCATATATATTAAATCATGTATTCTGAAAATTTTCAGGAGCGATGAATTAATGGAACCTCAAGCTTCTGCTCTAGCTAAGCTTAGTGCTTATTGTGTATTTGCCTCTGCTAATTTGGACAGTGTTGAACCATTTGCTGCTCCCAACTCGCGGAAACGAACTCGACCAGAGGATTATGAAGTAAGTTTGTGTTTAATTTGTGAATTCTCTCTAAGAAAGAATTACCAAAGTGCATATGCAAAACCATTCCAATTGCCTTCTTTTTAAATATATTTGCCAATATTAGTAGTCTGTTGCTGTTGTTGTGTACTGATGATTTTCATTTCACTCAGGATTTGGACTTGCTGGTTCCAGCATGTAAATTAATGAGACTAGGAAATTGCAATGGAGATGGGAAACAGTCAGTTCCATCTCTAGTATTTAATGAAGAAGAGTGTGTCAATGCCATAAAGGAACCTCTTGCCTCTGCCTTACGTAAACTTTTCCAGACCCTTAATATATTGGTTACCAGAGATGGAGAAGTTTCTCAACAGACTCATTTTGCCTTGAGGTTCATTCAACTGGTGGTTTTCTCTGGAAAGGAACATGCTGCTTCTGTTTTACGAGATATGCCCAGTTCCTTGGTGAGCCTAATTTTATTTTGTATTTCTCTTTTTATTTTTCGTTCAACAAAGTAATGGTTGCCATGCTTAATTCCAAAACTCGTTTTCAGATTCCAAGTTTAGTTCGAGCTCTTCCTGAAAACTTTTCAACTGATCTTATAGTGAGATTGTATGATATTCAAAGTATAACTGGCCGGAAATCCACAATAAGGGATCTTTGTTTGCTTCGCAACCTTAATCTTAAGTCACAAATTTCAGAATAAGTATATGTTGTTTTATTATTATTTTTTGTACATATGTATCGAAATAAATTTTATTTATGGTGCTTTGTTAAAACAGTTGTTTTTCTCAATTAACCTCACTCAACATGTTGTAAAAAAAATTTATTTAACAAATTAACAGCAAATCACAATGTCATAGTTTTCAACAGATGCCTTTATGATTTAAACTTACTACAGATATTTACTCTGTTTTACACTTGTGAGATCATAAGTGTCACAAAATTGCAGTTCTCCCAATACAGATGTAATTTTGATAATATTATGGACAGTATTGTTCTTTTCAATGAAACCATTTGCTTAGCATGAAATGCGCAATTGGTTCAAATGCAGAAATGCTGAGCTTTAACCTCAAGGCATATAATACTGAACTCAAAGATAGAAAAAATTCTTTCAACGAAGACACGGTTCAAGTTGGAGATTCCCAAGCACCAAATTCTAATCAGAAATCTAATAGCCTCTGAAAATTTGTTTTCCATAACAAGCCAAGACAGATGGCAATTTCATTGTGTTGTACACCCATTACAAATTGCTATAATGTAACATCAGTCAACTAATTTTGATTAGATGGAGTCTTGGCCTCTACTGCAATTGGTTGGCTGACAGATTTATTCTTCTTTTCTGAGCCCCAAGTTTCTAAATATCCCATTAAATCACTCAATCCTTCAAATTCTGTTCTGCTCTGAGGAGGATCATTTTTCCGAATCTTAGGTAGTTTATCTCCCATTTTCATGCGAAATTCGTGAAGCTGAAACAAAGTGTTTGTAACATTCACTATAAACGTGACAAATGAAGTGAATTTATGTAAAATAAGGATGTTTTTTAACTTACATTGCTGCATCCTGATAATTTCCAGATAGAAACAAATAAGAGACCGCAACCTCCAACAGCATACAATGTTCCCCAACCCAATGCTCGTACAGCCAGACCAGCACCACTTTCAGCTATAGTTGGACCCATTACTACGCCTTTATCAAAAAATACAGGATCTTTCTTTTTGGCATAAGAAAGTGTTGCTCCAAAGCCAAATAATGCTGAAAATCCAGCTATTCCGGCTAAAAATGCTGAAGCTGTAATGAAGAGCAGAAAGATAGAAATTAGAGAGCAGATAGAAACAAATATTCATAATTTTAGTGAAAAAAAAAATAAACAGAATGTTGGGAAAGGAGGGGTAGGTGGGGAACAAATCACTAATGCATGTGAGAGAAAACCCTTGTGGATAAGGGTACAGAGGGTACAGACAACATGGGCAACATAACCTATTTGAAAGAATCCTTTAGCATATTAATTCTTCAAAAATTGCACAAACGTACCCTTAAACGCATAGTTAGGGTCTCGCTCAGCTTGTGTCATGCCATCAGCTATACTTCCTCCGTTTGTAGAGGACTGACCCTCGGTTTTTACTTCTGTATTCATTGTAAATGTGGTCTGCTGCAGTGCAGCAGACGGCAGCGGTGCGAATTGGATACTATGGTCTAGTAGGTGGACGTAAACAGAGCTCCGTGCCTTCAAAAAAACGTCATAGATGCTAACGGTCGACAAAAAATATTAAGTTCCATTGATAGTAATCGAGTGACTTTACGAAGAACGCAAAAAAAATCAAAATGTAAATCCATCAAGACACTGTTACTTTTTCATACATGACCATTATTGACAGTCTTCGAGGGTTTGCACTGTTGCCAACCACGAACCAGAGTGCTCTTTCCGGTTAAATGGGCTCGATCCGTCGGGTCATTCCCTCGATGTGATGCTCAACTCGACACAGTTCGAATTAATGTTTAACCAATATCTTTTTGTGTTCTGATAACAATATTTTATCAACTGACACCATGGCACTCTCCGACCTGCCCGATCACAGGGGACTCAATCGAAAAGCACAGGAGCAGAAAGCCAGCAGGAAGCAGTCAAAGATTCCCGCAACAACCACATATGGGGAGCGATGAGAGCGATTCTAGCAATTCCCGGTGATTCCCCCACCCCCTCTTCCCCTCCCCATCTTCAACACTCGACCACCGCAAAAAAGGAGAAAAAAACACTCAATCAAAGCAGGCGCAGCAGCATTACTCCAAAATGAGTAATGGCATGTGTTTTCGGCATTCCACACAATTTCGAGGACCAAGAAGCTGCTACTCATCAGGCCAAAACTGCCGGACGGTCTGCAGCCGGTATACCCACGAGATACCTGCACCAGGCGGCACGCCCTTTGCAAAGATCTGGAGGATATTTTTCTTTGTCTGACAAACAGTCCCAACATTTAACAGAGCGCTAATGGGTTTATTACAACTGTCAAGCATATTTGAAATTTGGCAACATATTAAAAATAAAGCCCAATACTGGTCTTCGTGATTCTTGTCAAATTTAAAATCCCCATTTTTATTTATTTTGTTTTATTTTTTGGGGGAGGGGGGGCTTTGGAATGAGGTATTTTACGAATAAGAAGAACAGGAGGAATCCCGGCCGACGTCTGCTCCCGGACCATAACAAAGCCACGACCAAGCGCACGGTTTCTCGCGTATCTCCGCTAAAACTGAAAAGAAGTCATAACTGTTCTATATCATTTTAAAGCTGCGAACCTCAAAAATCTGGTACACGAGAAACCGTTTCGTTATGCGCCAGTGACCTGCGACTTGTTGTGGTCCAAAAGCCGTGATTCCTTCTGTTCTTCTTATTCGTAAAATACCTCATTTGTGGTGAGTGCCTCACTAAGGAATGACTTGAAGCGCGGCTGTTACCCGGTCCGGAGGTGCGGCGTGGGGCAGGGCGTGGTAGGGCAGGAGGCAGGGCCGGGGATAGGGCTCATGTGAGCGGGCGGGTGCGTAGCGGGGCCAAGGCAAGAAGAAGGCCAGAGGCCGAGGCAGTGAGGCAGACCGGCCGGACCGGGAGGAGAGAAGATCAGTGAGAGAGGCGCCGCCCGGTCCGCCCGTCCTGTCCCGCCCCGTCCAGTATCAGTGACGGGCTCGGGCCCGGGGGTCAGTCAGTCATCAGCCAGAGCCGCTCCAGCACACTCAGTCCGTGGCCCGTCGTCGTCGTCGTGTCGTTTTGTTCTTACCGCGACGGCGTCTTCGCCGTCATACTGACCATCCTCGGCCCCTTGCGCCGCCCCCCTCCCTCCCGCGCATCGTGAGGGTGGAGGTCGTTGGCGGTTAAACTCATCGCGCGGCGTCGTGTGCGGCGAGCAGCGTCGTGCAGCGCCGTGGTGTGGTGGTCGTCACCGAGGTCGTCACGTCGCTATCATCTCTACTTGCTCCGGTTTTGTTCGCGGTCGCCCATATTTGTGGAGGTGCGACTGGTGTGCCAGCGCGGGGTCGACCGGCGCCCACGCTTAACGACGTCGTCGTCGACGACGTGCCCGGATCGCCGAGGCCCGCGCCACCGCTTCCCGCCATTGTGCGTAACGTTTGGCTGCTGCTGCTGCCGGCCGGCCGGCACAAACATCCTCGACGTCGCCGCTGTCTTGGCTGAGGAGCGATTTTGGATTCGGCGCGCTACTGCTGGCCGTGGTTGGTGGTGGTGGTGGTGGTGGTGGTGCTTTGGTGGAGGGTGCTGGACAGTACATACGGCGGATGGGGGTTCAATAACCACGTCACACCATATCGTCACAAATCCATCGGCACAAAACACTCAAATGGCGCTGTTGAACAACTGACTGGCTGTGACGCGTGTGTCGGGTGAGTCTAGTGGAGGTGCGCGTGTGACAGTACTAACGCATGCCTTATACTAGTTGCGTCTGGCCGTTTGTTGACGCGAGCGTGTGCTGGACTGGGACAAAGGCCCGCCCTGCCCAAACGCCCGCTCTACAAACAGACGTTTGTGACGCTGTATATCACTTACAAGTGTGTGACGACAAAGTTGTGTACGTGTGTTTGTGTTACTCACACACTCACACACACACACACGAGTGACGCATGGTTTGTCACCGTTATCACACTCGCGTGTTGTTGTCGTATTCCCCCTGTTATTGTCCCTTTTTCTTCCATCGCGCACCTTTCGAGTGCAAAGAACGTCCCTCACTTTTATTTGTGTGAGTGCATGTGCCCTCCTCATCCTCCCCATCTCCCCCAACGACGATAACGCACCCCGTGACGCCTGTGACTTACGCGACGAGGCTCATGTAACCGATGTTAGTACCAAGTACACAACAGTTTCTTACATCTCAAGTTTATTTTTCTTCCCTTTTGTATGCCCTTATTTGTGCAGCTCCCTGCCGGGTGTAGAGCAGCGTAGAGGAGCCAACGTAAATAAAAGCACCTTTGCTCTAGTAGCCACACCGCCGGCTACATCACATCCTGCTCTGCTGTAAGAGGGAGTGTTAGAGAGAAGTAAAGGGGCAATCCGATGGGCAATCAGTACTGATGCGCGCGACTCGAAAGCAGTTTGTGTCCTGGTGGGTCCTGTTTGGGGTACTTTCTGGTCTTCGGCAGGGGGTGCTACCTCGTGGAGCGGCGGCCCGGTGGAGCGGCTGAGGAGCAGTAAAACGCCCCGCCGCCACGGCCCGCGGAAGCGTGTCCAGTGGAGCGGCCAGACTCCAGAGCGGCTCCAGCCCGACTCCGGCCACCGTTTATAATTTTGAGGCTCGTTTATCGTGATTATTAGCAGGCCCGTTGGGCTTGTGGGAAAGTAAGAGTGAGTGGATCACCGACTGGCCGCGGCCGCGCCCTGGCGTTCTCTCCTCCTCCTACCCTCTCCCTTCCCCGCGACGGCGAGACGGGCGCGGGTAGGGGAAGAGTGGGAGTTCGGTCGGCGTGCACGTTTTAAACATATCGTGGTATTCTGACAGGTGGGCGCACTCCACGAAGCCACCTTGGCTCTCACACTTTTTCGTGTGTCCTTCTCCCGAGTACGCGCGTCGTGGTGTGGTGTCCTCCACTATCACGTTGACCCACATATTACGAATAAGACCGCCCGTGTGCTTCCATCAATCAGCCGGTTTCGGGGCAGCCTATGACGCGCGTTTGAGTCAAAAAAGTATCCCCCACCCCCCAATCTCTCTCCCTCCTTCCTCTCTCGCAGTCAGCTGCGTCGTTTTTGGACGAGGATCCGGAGACCCGGAGGTGTCATGACTAGGTAGCAGCAGCGGTGCATCCAGGCGAACACGACAGGCAGGCGGTCAGCGTCAGCCGCGGGGCGGGGTGCCGGCGCAGCCCCACGGTCCGACCCGACGGCGAGTAGAGGCTCGACCGGCCGGAGGACCAGCTGCTGGTCTGACTGAGACAGCATCGAGTCGATGCCACGGCGGCCATGGGTCGCCTTGACCCACCGGCCCGCTAGCAGCCCGCAGGGGCACGGGGCGGGCCTCTAGGATGGCCCACTGCAGCGCCCCGCCCCGCGGCCTGAGGCACGAGGTCGCGACGCGGCCCGATGAGCTGATCCTGCCGCCCGGCCCGGCTGGGCCCGGCCCATCACCATCGCCGCTCGTTTCCTGTATGCCTTCTTGAATCCCTTGTTACGCTGGCCCGCTGACACGCTGGCTGTCAAAAAGTCAGCGCTTTGCTTCTTGGATTGCTTATGTCACCGCCCCCATTTACTCCCACCCACCCAAACTCATCATCATCACTTATTATCACTCCAAACTCACCAGCACTCAAACTCACCATCACTCAAACTCACCACCACTCAAACTCACCATCACTCAAACTCACCATCACTCAAACTCACCATCACTCAAACTCACCATCACTCAAACTCACCATCACTCAAACTCACCATCACTCAAACTCACTCACTCACTCACTCACTCACTCACTCACTCACTCACTCACTCACTCACTCACTCACTCACTCACTCACTC
>NW_026267288.1:192475-198461 GCF_000697945.3 Frankliniella occidentalis | reverse complement strand
GAGTCTTTGGGGCAAACTCAAAGACGACGGGTTTAAGCGGTCCGAAGGCCCGCTTCATCATTCGACCATGTTCTTCAGCAAATCGCGTGACAGAAATGGTCGGGCCGCAGGCCCGATCTTCGCCGTCGGCAGGTCAAGCAGGCCCGGCCCCTGCCGAACGGAGTTGCCGGCGGAGCGAAGCGGAGCTGGCAACTTCGTTTGGCGGAAGGGCGGGCCTGCTTGTTATTTGTTTATTTCAATTTTACAATACACCCCGTGGAGCGCTACCCCCCCCCCCTTTTTTGGGGAATTGAAAAGGGGTAAAGCACCATATGATGAAGCTGCTCAAGGAGAGGAACGAGAAGAAGGTAGCGCTGAAGCACGACCAACTTGATCAGTCAGCGGCAGAGCCGGGCAGAGCTGTCTGACACGACCTACGCAAAACGCACTTCTGCCGACCGGATTGTGAGCCCGGGCAAAGCCGTACCTGTCCTCAGCACGGCGACGTTTGTCGCGCTCTCGGCGGGGACTGGAACTACCTCGGGAGACTGTTGGCTAAGAGATAAGGTGAAATTCTAAGAATTGTATGATGAGGCCCGAATTGTGTTCGAAATATTTCTAAAACTGCACACGCCTATCCAGTCAGTTTTCATGAATTGTCATTAGAGCATTGATGAACAATGTCCTAATTAGTGGAGAAGACCTATACAGTCACGCGGATACGATAGGGGAGAGCACTAGTGCTGTCTATGGGCAGTGTCACGGAAGTTCATTCAATTTGCACTTCCCCGCAGGCCAAGAGATGGCGCCGCAGACGTCGCCTTTTTGGGCTGACGAGGCACGGGAGCCTCCCGGCGACACGGGTCCAGTATGCGTTTTGCGCAGGTCGTGTCAGACAGCTCTGCTGCTGACTGATCAAGTTGGTCGTGCGCTGAAGTGAAGAGATGGCGTGGCGTTGCGCAGTCGCTAAACAAAGTAAAGCGCAGGCGACCGTACTGTGCTTTGCCGCGAGTGGATGTATGATCATAAACCGAGTTTTGTACAATTCTTAAAAGCAAATTGGGTCTAGCTTATGTCGGAGTAGCAATTTTGTGTCAATAAGTGGTTCTGAAAAGTTTGGCTTCGGAAAAGTAAGTTTACGCATTCCTCTAAACCATCCCGGTGTCGTTGTCTAGGTTAGTACACGCACATGTTGCATTGGTATAATTTTAACTCAATGTGAATGACATGACTGTCGTAATAAACTTTGGTAAAGGTGTTACCAAGGAGCTAGATGCATACACCTGTTCTAAACTGTTTGAAATCTAACGACATGCAACCTAACCTCTTGTTGCTAATCTTCTGCTTTGTTCAGGGACTGGGATACACGGCACGTCACATCCTAGCCCTATCTTCTTCCTCGTATCGAGCAGCTTCCTCACCATCGTTGAGTCCTACAATTTATCGTGGGAGGGTTCCTTTTTGGGGGGTTAGGTTCTGCAAAGCCGTTCGCCGGTGGCCGGTAGACGTAGGAATGCGCGCCAGCCGCACCAGCAGCCAGGAAGCACTCCACATGGTTGCCACAACTCTGGAAAACCTTGAAAACCTGGAAAACTCAGGGAAATAAAAAACTGTCAGGGAAATCAGGGAAAACTCAGGGAAAATGAAAAAAAGTCAGGGAAATTTGGTCTGACAGGTCCCCAAACTGCAGTCTATTTGCCGTTTAGGTCAAATACACATTTTGACGTCCCAGGAGGGTGTTTTGTCCCAAAAGTTTTCGCGTTTGCTTCGCTCGCGGTCTTGTATTACAGTTAGGGGTATAAGTTTGCCCCAGTACTTCACCAGGAACGGTGCTTAAAACTCAGGGAAATTCGGGGAGAAATGGTCTGGAAATCAGGGAAAACTCAGGGAAAATGGCAATGAAAATTTTGTAGCAACCATGACTCCAATAAAATGACATAAATGGCATAAAACGGGGGGCTCGGCCGAGTCGCCATACGTATCACGATCACGTCGCAGCGGCGAGCTCGTCTAATCGCTATTATGCCGGTGATTGCCGTTTTCTCACGCCACGGACACCAATCAGCCCCTCCCTTCCCAACTACCGCCCCTCCCCTCGTTTCACACCCTACCCTCCCACGAATTCCCCTATTGTGATTCCTGTCTATGTATTCTCGATGTACATTCTCTCCCCACATTTTACATGGTCTATAATTCCCCTTTTCCCCCACCCCATCTCTACTGATAACCATGGAGAGGCGTAAAATTATTGGGCACCAGATCCTCTTACTCCCCCTTTAGTTGGAGTACTTGGTGTTCACCTGCGGGTGCACGCGCGGGGGGCCGCGGGCGCGTGGGCTGGTGCAAGGTCGCGCGGACGCATCCTCGCGCCTCTCACCACCGACCGCCTGACCTACGCGTGCGCGAGCTGGACAGGAGGGCAGGGGGCGCCCTGGAGACGACTCACCAGCTCTGCTTTACCGACTGGCCGCACCCGTTTAGAACGCTGCCTTAACTACCACCTCCGGCGAGTTACAGTCCCACCCACTCAAGGCTCCGCGCTGCGGCAGGAGTAACCATTGACCATTGTGCTAGGGTATATTTAATAGATGCCGAGTGACAGTATGATACTTGAGCCTTTCCTACTTTTGCTGGTTCTCTTTACCCAATTTCCCTCCCAGAGTTTCCAATTGTTCTTTTACATTCTCCATGAAATGACTAAAAGACTATGGAAGTAGTGACCGGATGTCGGCCAGGCAGGCGTCGTCGCTTCCCGCCCGGTCAGGGTCTCTTCTTTTCTGGAAGCGCGACATGGTCCACGGCTTTGTTTTGGCTTGATTGGCGTGCCGCTTGGCTAGCCCGCCGCCCATGGCTGTGCCCGCGGCTGTGCCCATGGCTCCGGCCCCCCGGGGAGCTGCGCCTCAGACCCATTAGCACCCCATGACCCCGCGGGAGCAAAGCCAGACGGCGAGAGCCATAATTCATTCGGGCTGCCAAATCAGACGTGACTCCCCCCACCCCCCCAACAAACGGCGGCGGCCTCCTCAACGAAAACTTTTCAATGTTCGCAGGTAATCACCATCGCCATGGCATCGAACGGGACCGAGCTGTCCCAGCAGGGCGTCCTGGAGGTGCCCGCCGACGTCCTGGGCGGCTCCGGCACGCCGCTGCTCATCGCCAAGGTGACGGCCATGGTGGTGCTGGGCGTCGCGTCCATGCTGGTCGGGCTGCTGCCCATCAAGCTGGCCCGCTGGCTGCGCTGGTCGACGGAGAGCGGCGAGCAGGCCGTCAAGAGCACCGAGGACGAGCCGACGTCCGCGCCGCCCACCGACAGCGCCACGCTGTCGCTGCTGCTGTGCGGCGGCGGCGGCGTGCTGCTGTGCACGACGCTGGTGCAGCTGCTGCCCGAGGTGCGGCTGCAGCTGCACGTGCTGCAGCGGGCCGGCGTGCTGCCCGAGACGCGCGTGCCCGCCGCCGAGCTGCTGCTCGTGGCCGGCTTCCTCGCCCTGTACCTCGTCGAGGAGCTGGTGCACCGGCACCTGCACAACCAGGCGCACGATAGCGAGGAGCCGGAGGCGGGTGAGTCGTCAAGTCGGGAAGAAAGCGATGGTGTTTCGACCGATGGTTACTTCACTATCGAATTGTCTGTTTTTTCTTGTTTTCTTTTTACGACTCTCTTCTATTTTTCGGAATTTACACTGATTTTTTTAGTGAGTAGCTCCTCGTTGTGGACTTTTCGAAATCCTAACATTTTCGGAAAATGCTTGCAGGTCACCATCACGGCGGGCACGGCCACAGCCACGTCCCCGTCGGCGCGGTGGACAGCAACGGCAAGGCGCAGCTGGGCACGGCGGCGCGCGGGCTGCTGGTCGTGCTGGGCCTCTCGGTGCACGAGCTGCTCGAGGGGCTGGCCGTCGGGCTGGAGCGCTCCCCGGCCCGCGTCTGGGCGCTGTTCGTCGCCGTCGCCTCGCACAAGTTCGTCATCTCGTTCTGCGTCGGCGTGCAGCTCGTCGGCATGGGCAGCAGGGCGGCCTTCGTCTGCGCCTACGTCGGCGCCTTCTCCTTCATGAGCGCCCTGGGGATCGCGCTCGGCATGGCGGCCACGGCCAGGTAAGATCGGCGGTCGAGTTGCGTTGAGTTTGTTGCCGACCGCAAAAGAGTTGGATAACTCATCGCGATACTTTTGGATTTCTTTGCGTCACGCAGCGAGGGCGCGGCGGCCGGAGCGACGGCCACCCTGATGCAGGGTGTGGCCGCGGGGACGCTGCTGTACGTCGTGTTCTTCGAGGTGCTGGAGCCGCAGCGCGCCTCTCGGCACGCCGGCATCCGGCAGCTGATGGCGGTCACCGCGGGCTTCGCGGCCATGTTTGCCATCCAGCTCGCAGGTCGGTACAGAAATTCCTCCGCAATCTACTGGTTTCGCGATTTGGCCCCTTATTCTGTATCACTCTTTCTTGCCGTTACAGTGGAGTCGGTGTCGGAGTGACGTCGGCCCGACGTCCGACTGAAGCCGTGCGGGGGAGGCATTTGTACATATTCATATTCCAAAAAATCAACAAAAAAACTCATCAACCTGGGTCCTCCCGGAGCAGAGACACAGAGACGTGCTAGTGAACCAAAGTGAACAGTGAAGTGTTGTGCGTATAGTGTAACCCGAACTCGACCCACTGGGGAGAGAGTATGGGTGTTATGTGTGTTAGTATGCGTGGTACTGCTGTCCTTGGTTGCCGCCTGCTCCGCCTCCGGGGAAGTCATCTCACCTCTTTCCTGAAAGGTGAGTCCAACAAAACAGCAAAACTCTCGCCCATTTCCCTTTCTTTCGCCTCTTTCAAAACACCGCATCGCCGCCGGCGTAGTGGACGAAGTAACCGGCGCGCTGGTGTAACAGACTGGTAGGATTCAGTCACCACCGGGATCAGTGACCCGGCGCCCGCCGCCACCGGTGCCCGCCCGCCGCCTGTAGATGGGCCACTGGCTCCGTTGTCGCGCACGTTGGGTTGCCTACCTCCGCGGCGGCTGCGGCCCGACACAGCTGCTTTCTCTACCCGATGACGACGCCCGCCCGGATGCGACCCCTTCGGCTTTGCTTCTGCTCTGCCGACTGATTATTCACGGGACTACGGCCACCAGCCACCACCACCCATACCTTTTGGCTCTTTTGTCTTTAGAGAGTTCGCAAATGTTGCGACTTCCAGTCCCGACCTGCCCATCATACCGTGCTCGAAATGTGTAGGCGTAGGAGGGTAAATAGACAAAGCACCAAATTTTGGGGGGAACTGCATCTGATATCGGCGGGCCAGGAAGAAAGACGAAGCGAGCTCTCTAACCCCCCCACCCCCCCTCCCGAAGGGGGATGCTGCTACTTAGCTCGAGATTTTCAGTGAAGTCGACTTCTCGTACGCCTCGTGCGTTGATGTCTCCCTGCCAAGGCATAATTGCGGGGTATCGCAGCGATACATTTAGACTTATTTGCAATCTTGTAGTCGGCTCGGCTGCGGAGGTGATTATCGGTTATAGCGTGAGAATGTGTACGTTCATGTGTGCGAGCTCGTGTGAGCGAACCTCTATGGCAAACGCGCGCATACCGAACGCTCTCCGCGAGCCGCGAGCTCCCCTTCGGCTGACCTTGTGGCAAGAAAGCGTTCCGCACATACACACTTCCGGCAGATCCAATCGTACGCAAGGGTACCCCTCCCGCGTGCACCCTTCCTCACCTCACCCTGCCTCCTCCTTCGAACCTCCTGCCAGAGAGCGTATCCAACGTAGTACGCAACTGTTCACTGTAATCTTTATGGCGACACGTGTGACCAAAATTCGGTGACACATTTATTTTGGCGACTTCCCTTTTTTGTCGCCAAACTTTGGCGACATCCGAGATGTGACCATAATTATGGAAACAGACATGTCGCCATGACAGTTCCAATTGAGAGCATAAAATTTGTCACCCTCGGTGTCACTTAATTTGGTGACGTTTTCGTCGCCTTGACGGCAACACATATGTCACCAAATAAGGTGACACCGAGGGTGA
>NW_026267288.1:183897-192425 GCF_000697945.3 Frankliniella occidentalis | reverse complement strand
GGTATGGGGACGATCATCTCGTCGTCAGGGAGTTGCGTTTGGGTAGGGAACTTTCCGCTACTGCTGGTGTCCAGCCAGAGAGTGAGAGACCCACGAGACGGGCGATAGCTCTGTTACGAAGGCGCTTGTTACTCAGTCTGACCGACCAATGTTTACTTTTTTTTGGCCCACTGTTTGTGGTTTCGAGTCTTGTGTGTTATGCCCCGCTTCCGTCGGCTCCCCCCAAAAATACAGGTAGAACTTTTACGGGGTCGTATTTTAGTGTACATAGGTACTCTGTTAATCTTTTTAGGCCTTTTAACGGAGCTTGGATCTTACTTAACCCCCTCAAAAGATGCTTTTGTCATACGTAGTTTTCGCATTCGCCTGACTGTTCGGACGCGGGCGTCTCCCACTTTTCTGGACAAAAAACAGAGCAATAACGCAGAATACTGTCGGCGCGTCCCCATCCGACTTCTCCCCGAATGAATGGATACCGGGGTCACCAGGCTTTGGCTTGGCGACGGAGACCGACCCGAACTGGGGAAGCGGGGCACGTCCGACTTGAGCAACGCACAGCCAGCAGCAGCAACAGCAGGCTCACTCCCGCACGTGGTGCTCACGTGGTCCACGACGTGAGATGGTGGAGATGCGGGGAGGTTGCGTCACCGCCAGCTGGTCCAGGTCCAGCAGGTCCAGCCCGCGGCCGCGCCGGGCGGTGCAGCGGCCAAGCCGGTGGCGACAAAGAGAGGGTTGTTCTTGTCCTGCAGGCGCGGGCAGGTGTCTTACGACGTGCCCTCGGGCCAGGTGGTGTTGTTGTCCTGCTCCGCGCGGCTCTCACCAACCAGGCTGAGCCCAGCAGCCCCCACCAATCCCACCATGCAGATCATCGCCCCCCTTGCGATCGCTGAACCCCTCCCCCTGGATGGAAAGGAGAGCTGCTGCTGCGGGCTGCTGCCGTCACTGCAGTCCCGGCGAACCCTTTCTCTTTTCGGAAACGAAACCGATTAGTAGTTTGCACCGACCGGCGGCGTTGTTGTCGCCTGAGAAAAGTATTCCCCCCCCCCTCCCTCTCTCTTTCTGCCTCGCCTTGATGAGTCTCGAATGAGAGACTCGCGACGCTATTAAACGAGCCCGTCATCGCGAAGGGGCTGGGAGTGGGGCGGGCGCCGCCGCCGTCCTCCCCCAGCTCGCTCGCCCGGCCCGGCCCGCGCGACGGCGTCCCGCTACGCTGCCGCCGTGACCGTGAGCCACATTTCCTTCATCTCTTCTCGCTGCTGCTCCCGCTGCTGCTTCCACCGCCGCGTGCGAATTTACGATGGATGCCGGCTCATCTGCTGCTCCCGCACAGGGCGGTGGGGCGGCGGCGCGTGGGCCGACATCTTTGTGCCAGCGCGATAGAGTGTGAGTCTCCTCTTGTGTGGTGTGACGGTGATCACACTCGTGTTTTCTCTACCCTATACCCGCCTCCTCTGCCGCCCCTTCCCTGTGAGTGCTGTAACACCTCCACATGCCCCGCGCCGTCGTATCCCGCACAGCATCATCACACCCGCTTTAGCCCATGTCGCGAGGGACTCGACTGGGACGAGCAGCAGCAGCAGCAGTAGCGGGAACACGTCCGCGGGAGATGCGAAGCACGTAGCATGAAGTGCAGCAGCTCAGCAAACGGTGCTGCTCGCGCTCGTCGCGGCTCCCCCGGCGAGGCGTCGCGACGCTAGAAAGTTGTAAAAAGTGCAAGAGTGTCACGTATGGTGTGATACCGGCGGGCGGTACGCCGGGCACGCGCCTCTCCGGTGGTGAGCAGACTCGTCGTCCTCCTCCTCTCCTCCTCCGCCCTGCAGACCATCATCACTGCTACTGCTGCTTTCTCGCCCCGGCGCGACCGTCGCGAAACGCAACAAGTATATTCTTAGAAATCGTACAGTAATGTTAGCGAGCAGCAAGTGGGCGCCGTTTATATATACGAGCTTTCGCAGACTGTTTGTAGTGAATGTAGTCGAGTGAGCGGGTGCCGGTGCCGTGCCTCATCGCCGTGCGGATAGGCAGCCCGCCCGCACGGCTGCCGTGCGGTACAGTCCGCATCGACAAGGATGAGGGAGGGGAGAGGAATAAGGGTCGAGAGAGTGTGTCTGTGAGAGAGAGAGCGGGAGGGAGGGAGGGAGGGAGGGAAAGAGAGAGAGAGAGAGAGAGAGAGAGAGAGAGAGACGCGTCTAGCCTCATTGCCTGTACGATATGATCCGCGGGCGTCGACCGTCGCGACGTCGCGGTCCGCGGCCCCAGTAGCCGCATCGGGCGCAGCGGAACGGAGGGGCATCGTCGCGACGCGTCAAACCATAAGCAGCAAGGGGCAGCGGCAGCGAGCAAAACGGCAGATAGGCGGGGAGCCTAGGAGGCCCGCGGCCGCCGTGTCGCGCAACGAGCAATTGTGCGATGGCTTTAGCGACACACAGCAATAAGGAAATGGCCCGCGGCGGCCGGGGCCGGGGGGGCAGCGCCGCCTTAGCCACTTAGGCCGCGACCTCCTTATTGTCCTGCTTTGCTCGGGGCCGCTTACCGAACAGTGTGGCCAACTTTGTGCGGCGGATGCAGCCAGCTGGGCCGGACACGAGGAGGTCCGTCATCGATGCCGTACTGACCATACGCAGCAGAGGTGTTTATTTTTCGTTTGCCCGCCATTTTGGTTACCAGAAAATGAAGGAACTGACTGAGACCCTCCATACGTTTTGTATAGGTAGGTCGGTTTAGGTCTAGATACAAAGGTCTGTCAACAAAATTTGGTACATCGTCGGCGTCTCCTGGAATTTTTTAAAAAACAAAACAAAAAAACCTCAAAACTAGTAAGCAAAATGGCCGCCGAAACCGCATCTCCCCCATAATCCTTACTCATCCCGCGTAAACAGCAGAAGAAGATGCAGGTGTAGAAGTGCTTTAAACCGCGTAGCGGCCCCAGAGGGATGTGAAAACATGGCACATGGAAATCCGTACAGGTGGAGGAGGACGTCCTTTGAGGAACCGCCTGCCTTGCTCCATGCCTGCTGCAGTGCGGTATGGCGGGGCCGGGCGCTCGCGGCGCGAGGTGTGCCTTACCGGCCGCCGGGGGGCGTGCCGCCGCCACACCACGCTACGGCACGCCGCCCCCCACGGCACGCCGAGCACCGCGGCCTTGGAGTGGGCCACGCTACGCCATGCCACGCCACGACGGCGCGGAGCGAATTAGCGGCGTTGTTTTTGCATGTCTCTTTGTCCAGGCGAGTGTAACAGCACCACGGTGGCGCCTCCGGCTCGGGTGGAGGGCGGAGGTCAAGGTGGGCACGACCCAGCGCACGACACGTGCCCAGCGAGCCGTGTCCAGCGCCGCCTGTTGTAGGGTCATCTTCACCATACCCACCCGCGGCCCCACCCCCGCTCCACCCGCGAGTGATAAGAACGCCGGCGGAATACACATCTGGCCGAATCGCCCCCAGAGACTATGCGACGCGGCGGCTGTACAACTCTGAGTAAACACGGGCTCGTTAGCCTGGCGCTGCTACTGCTGCTGCTGCTGCTCGGGGAGCCACAACAACGAGATGGGGTTCCACGGAGTGCAGCGAACACTGTTCAACATAGGGCCATCAGTCGTGATTGTAAAACATATAGACCCCGTACTTTTAAATTTACAGTTTCACACTCACTCTCATCACCGTGAAATTTACAATAAAATTGAACCGTTTCCACGCACTGGAAAAACAAAGGTGCTTAGTCGTGTCTTTCCTGCTGAGGCACCGACCAAATTCTGAATTTAGTGCCTTTTATAGGTAGGATTTAGCACCTTTGTTTTTTTTCAGCGCATTTGTGTTGATAATTGACAAATTTTGAACTGCTTTTATCGGTCGAATAAGTTGATTTTATTTTTGGCAAGCAGTGCATCACACACGGCCCCGCTCGATTGACACACGCACGTCACAACGGCTGTCCATGTACGTGCGTCCCGTCCCGCCCCGCCGGGGTCCATCTCCGCATCTCCATCGCGGCGAATGTGTGACGGTTGAATAATGTCCCTTGATTTGGCGCCGAGCCAGGCTAGGCCGTGCGGGGAGTGTGGTAGTGCTGCTGGGGGAGGAGGAGAGCAGGGGGCTCGCCCCGTCCTTGTCGCACCCACAGGCTCGGCGGGCGGGTGGAAGAGAGAGACAGGAATAGCTCGCGCGCGCGCGTTGCCGTGCGCGGTCCCCAGCTGCAGTCTGTTGCACACCTGTGAGCTGCACGTTCGCCGCCGCTTGCGGTGCCCCTTTTGGGGGCGTTTCGACATCGCCGCGCTGTCAGCGATAGGGTCGCGTACAACATTTATTGCCGGGACAAATTGAGGTCGGGGATTGGCTATAGACACGGTCGCTCTTGTAAACCACACGGTGCCCCCGCGCTTTACGAGGAGAGGAGGAATGTCACACTGGGGCAAGCAGCGCAGGACGGACGATTGCTCTACAGTAAGACCTAACGATACGCATACTGAAAGCTTATGAACATTTTTATTCATAGATCCTTAGTTCTGTGTACGTGCTCCGCTTACGCATTTTTTAATACGCCGATATGAACAAATTTGTTCATTCAATGAATAAAAATGTTCTTAAGATTTTAGTGTGCAGAGTATGGGATAGGTACAAATGCCACTTAGTAGCAAGAACTTGCTGTCTTACTGACGCATTGCAGAGTATAAATCCCTTTATCAAATTGCCGTAAACTCCATATGTTTTACTCTATACGACTACGAAAGACTGTAAAGAGCTCATTCTATTGAAGCATTTACAACCGTTGATGGCCTCAGGCTCTCTTGGAGCCGACCGGCCGAGTGCGAGAAAGAGAGAGGGGGAAAGGAGGAGAGAGGCAGAGAGAGCGAGAGAGGGGAGGGGGAGGCTTTGGCCATCGGCCAGGACCGCAACATAACCTTTACAACGCATGTCGTGCTGCATCCGTCCAAAGAAAGTAAAAGTGAATGCGTGCGTGCGGCTGGAGCCGCGGCTGGGCGGGCGGTCAACGCCGCACCGCTTATCTAAGTAATAAGAAAGGCCGCCCGGGAACCAGCTGCTGGCTGAAGGTGCCCGGTGCCCGGACACGGACGGACTGCACGGCACGGGAAGGCCTTCCGCGATGCATAATTGCATTGCATATCACGGTCGGACGTTTCTGCTCAAATCTCAAAGAGACGCGCGAGGTGGACGGCAACACTGCCCGGCGCGGCGGAGGACCCCTGCGCGGGCCTCGGGTAGACTGTACCGCACGGCACGCGTGCGGGCGGGTTGCCTGCCCGAGGCCGTAAGGCGCCCCCCATGATATGATGAGGTCAGAGGGTTCTCTTTTAGAAGAGCCATCTGGGCGGTAAATTATTTCAGCGCCGTCGGTTCAGACTGTGTCTGTACACATACAGTCGGCCAAAAGCGTCAATGTGCGAGCGATGCCTTCCGCGAGGTGCAGGAGGTGGTGGCACCCAGGTGGTGTCGCCGTCGTCGTGGTGTGCGTGGTTTTATTAGTAGGAAGCCCAAGCTGGGCCGTCCGTGCTCGCCCCGCCCGCCCGCTCCACCACCGCTGCTCGTTGCCAGCAGATGAAGTCGCCCGGTGCGGGAGAGAGACAGAGAGAGACGGAGAGACACCTATTTGGCACGCCTCTATGCTGCTCTCTGGCAGGAAGGGAAGGAGACGAGCCCAGGTGAACTCGCTCCACATCCTAATTAACCGTGGCCATTTGGACCCCCAGGCGGGCGAGGACGGAATGTGTTCGCACATCCTTATTACGCCAAAAGCTGTGGGAAAAAGCAACACCATCATCTGGAGGGCTGTGGGTGTGCGGGGAGGGAAACTAAAAAGAGTTCCCTGCACAGCAAATATATTTCGGGGAAGTTCCCGGTTGAATCCGGGAAGTGATTTTCCGGATGCTATTTTTCGTCATATCTATGCATGTTATAACATTTGGAGCAACCGGAAAATGTACTTCCCGAATCCAACCGGGAAGTTCCCGGAAAAATGTTTGCTGTGTGGAACGTTTTCGGCCATCAAGTGTGTTAGCCGCTGCGGCCGCTTCTGCTTAATTGGACAAAATAATGTGCGCGCGGGAGTCGCGCCGCGTATCTGTTTACATCACGATGAGTCGCTCGCGGCCAGAGATTAGTGCGCAGCGGTACTCTTCCGCGGAACTTTCGAAATTCGACAACCGTGTGACCACAGCAGCAGCGGTGGTGACGGACGAGGAGGTGGTGGGCGTTGGTGCGCGTGTGGGTGTGTCCCACGGCACGTCGCGCTGCTCCGTCGTGTTGTCATGGCAGCTCTCCACCCCTCAGTCGAGCAGCGGCGGCTCGGCGGCGGCGTGGCGGAGCACGTCCGAAGCTGGGGGGCGGGGCTGGCGGGGCTTGGGGAGACTAATGCGTACCGCGGAAGACCAGGGTGTGTGCGAAGCGCGAGGCGAGCTCGCTCGGGTGCCAAAGCTCCCCCGCCCCGCGCCCTGCCCGAGCAGGCGATCTCCTGCTACGTCTCGGAGTACGGCGGGCGGCTCTGCGTGGACCAGCGAGACCGAATCTGGCGCGGTGCCACTGCCACAGGACCCACAGGAGGGCAGCCCGCCCCGCCGGCCCCACCCTGCTCGCCCGCCCCGCCCCGCCACCCGTCGTGCATCTCCCATTCACTTGGACCCTGCCGTGCGTTTGGCGCTGACCTCCCAGCCCAGCCACCACGCTCCCCTCTCCTCTCAATCCCACGGCCCGTCCTCCTAGCAGCTGCTGCGTCCGCGCGATCCCGGTGCTGACCACTTTAAATCAATCCCTCACGATGTGGAGGAGTGGTCAGTCCTGATCGGGCTCCTATCTGTCGGATTAGAACGGGTTCGAGCCGTCGCACTCCGCACAGCGCGCCGAGCACTGCCGCCGTGCGATCCGGTGGCGGCGAAGGGTATTTCTGTCGCAGGTGGGCCGACCTGCTCCTGCTCAGTGCTCTCGGGGGAACTAATGCGATGCCGCAACGGATGAACAGCGACCTACATCAACACGTCCCCGTCCCGCCCCGCACCTCGTCGATCAGCTGGGCGGAGGCTGCTTGGGCCCCCCCCCCTTTCCTCCCCTCGTGATTTCGCTACGCCCCCCTTCTCTGTCTATCTTTCCCCTCCCTACCTCCCTTTGCCACCCCCCCCCTCCCTTTTCCCCCGACGTTCCCCACTACTTTGTTTCGATACCCTTCATTCGGCGAGGTGCCAAGGAGAAGGTGGAGGTCTGCCCGGGTCTGCCCACCCGCTCGCGCCCGCAGCTCTCGCGCCCGCTCGCCCCGCGCGCACGATGAGCTGCCTAGCGCGCGCGGCGCTCGCTGCTCCACGGCCACACGACTCATGCCTCGCGCGCCCCTTTTCTCTGTTGCAGCGAGCCACCATCACTCCCACGGCGGCCACGGTGCCCACCACGGCCACGAGCACCACGACGACGACAGACCGGTGACCGCCGCGCCCCTGGCGGCGGCCGTGGCAGAGGCCCTGGCGTCCAGGATAGCGCGCTGAGAGGAGGCGTGGACGCCGACACCGCCCGCGGTGGACAGAAGATCGCCTGTGATGTGAACCAGTGTGAATCCATGACGGTTGGGAGGCGCGAGTGTGTGCCACTGTTTCTTTTAATGTAAAATGTGTGTCTCATTCGGAGCGCCCTAAGTGCTCCCCTTTCGATGGGTGACACACATACGACTGAATCGACCAACCTGTTTAGTACCTTAAGGGCTGTGCTTTTTGTTTGATCTTTGGATCAGGCGTATAGATCTACTGGGATATTTCGCCTCTTCGTTACCGAAGTTTCAACTAAATTTACCACAACAGACTGAGACGGGAAATGATGGCGTCAAGAACAAGTTAACGCAAAGCAAAGCGAATTATTATATTTTGATTCAAACTATTACAAGTGACGAGTCGACGAAGTAACACAGGACTAGGAAATGACGAACAATTGTTGCAAGACTGTAAACTCGTTGATGGAAAATTATTTTCTTTGCTTTAGTATTTTTTTTAAGTACGGTGTCCCTTTCTAATGATGAATCGAGGGGGTATTCCCTGCAAGAAATCTTGTACAGTGTACTGGGTTTTTCGCGGTAGAACGCCGGTATAAAATGAAAAATTCTACCATTTCAGAGCGTATTTTGTAAAGTTTTGGTTGTACACTAAGCGTAATACTGCGTAATACTTGGATCAGGTGTACAGGGTATGGGAATGAAGACTCCCTGGTGATGAATGATGTAAGATACCAGACTAAGTATTTAATCCCCCTCCTCCAAAAATGTGATGCCTTAGACATTGATAGATATAGCATTAGGTTTTATACGTGCGTTAGGGACAACGAAAATACTACGTGTAGAGCGGAGCACCATCAGAGAACACTAAAGACCCTTAGTTAGAAATGTGTGTATCTTTAGGAAACATTATTTTTACTCTAGATCCTTATATACATTCTGCATACAGTTGTTGCGAGTGTGATGTGATGGGTTGACGTATTCTACATGTTTGTCAATATTATCAGAGTATTAAAGAGAGGCCTTAGCTTGATTTTAAATTTATAATA
>NW_026267288.1:181151-183847 GCF_000697945.3 Frankliniella occidentalis | reverse complement strand
AAACCTACAAAAAAATAACACAGGTAAAATCAGAAAAAAGTTGAGAAACTGATTTGATTGAGAGTGAAGTGCCCCTCGGTGGCGACGGCCCGGGCTGTGTTGGGATTGCCTCGTCTGGAATCGGTGCGAAGGCCGCTGCCGCCAACGCCAAGGTGCGACCGACCCGGGCAGGTCCAGGACGACTGGGTGCGGCTCGCGCCGTACGGTGCGTGACCCCGCCCGAGATGGAGAGCCTTGAGAATGAGAAGCCAGCCGCCCGGCCGCCGGCGCGGCGCTCCTTGGGAGTTTTTGGATCGATCGGTAGGACTCCCGGAAGTCCTTTCCCTGTGGCGGTGGCGTGGCGTTGCCGGTCCGCCTGCCTTGCAGTTCCGCGTCGAGAGTTGGGCGGGCGGGTGTTGCTGTGTGTTATTCCGAGTCCAGTCCGGAGAGGGAAATGGGGGGCTGGCGGGCGGGGAGGAGTTTGTCATCGGACACCTCGGCCCCTCCGCGCCCCGGCGTCGCAATATCCCCCCACAGCCAACCCTCCCACCTCCACCATCTTTCCTCCTCTTCCTCCTCCTGCTGGACACGGTCGGGCAGAATTAGGAGCGATGAACTCTGATGACTGCCATCCATCCTTTCTCGATGTAACCTCTCTGCTCGACGGTGGCGGGCCCGTCGGACTGGACCGCCCCGCCCCACCCCGCCTCACCGCCGCCCGCCCGTCACGTGACTGCCGCCGGCCTCGCCTGACTGTCCTGGAGGCTCCTCCTGGTCATTAGGCTACCGCGGCGCGGCGTGGCGGGGTGTTTTGTGGGGACCACACTCACACATCCACACACACGAAACACACTCAAGGCTGCGCGCCACTCAGCCCGACACCTCCGTGTCACCCCCCCCCCCACGACAAAATTCACAGCAGGCTAAATTCCAGCGAAAATCAAGGCTTCTTCTTCTTCTTCTTCTTCTTCTTCTTCTTCTTCTTCTTCTTCTTCTTCTTCTTCTTCTTCTTCTGTTTTTACGGCCACTCTAGGACGAGTTAACGAAAACCGACCAGCTCCTGCCTTCACTGGACTTGGCTTGGCATGGCTTATCTAACGCCGGCGGCTGCAGCGGATCCGTTCCTTCGCGTTTCCCTCTCGGCCCGACTTGGTACTTCCCTCCCTCGCACGGAAATGGGAGGAATTTGATTTGAATATACGGCTGCGGCTGGCGGCGGCTTGTTCCTGTGCGTTAGCGAGCAGTGGCCTCGCACGGCGGCAGCGTTTGTTTGGACGAGCGGAAGTGGCTCGTCAAATTTTCATAAAAAAAGTATTTCAAGAAGTTGCTCATTAGTGCTCAACTGATAAGATGCACAGAAATTTACCAAATACCAGTTCCATCTAGCATGCTCTGAATGTAGTCCAGAAAGTTACTCTGCAAGTCGTCAAGAAAGTTGCCCAAAAGCTGCACAGGAGTTGCCCCAAAAGTTGACCAGGAAATTGACCAGAAACTTGCCCCAAAAGTTGCCAAGAAGTTATTGGGCAAGAGTAGACCAGAGAGTTGGCCAGTAGAGATGCCCGGAAATTTTCCCAGAAGTTGACAAGAAGTTGATAGTTGATGGAGCTACATTTTGCCTTTTCCGACCTGTGGTGCTTTCCCAGAGTGGATATCCTCTCGTGTCCTAAACTTTAGTACATAATGTGGACGTATCGGACTCTGACGTATGCTGTGCGGATGTGGGTGGGCTTTAATACGTCAAGCTAAATAATTTCACCTTCATACCCTCGAGTGACTCAGCGTGCATATAAAAATATACAGTCGCACACTATGGTGGAAATTTTGCAAAGTATGCTCTATCGTACAATTAATTTTTTTACGACGAATTTTGTGTCGAGTTTATAGAGGAGCAGCTCACCTAGGGACGCCCCGCCATTAAAGGCTTCCAAGGCCTGCCCGCCGCGGGCTGCAGGACAGGCCGAGTGCCGCGTGCGTCGCGTCGAGCTGTAATCACGGCGACCAGCGCAGGTTGATAGCGCTGCTGCTGCTGCTGCTGCTGCTGCTGCTGCTGCTGCTGCTGCTTGTGGTGGTCGTTGGCGTCGCCCTGGCGCGGTTGTAGCATAGTAGTATATCCATCTCAGCAACGCACTTGCGCAACATGAAACTGGTTTTGTAAAAAGGTAGTGCCGCTCAATGAAGTATAAAGCAGTATGCTGATAATAATGTCGATGATCTAAATTGAATAAATGCCCCGTTTGGCTCGACAGACACTACTTTGGTCGAAATAGGGGGAGCGGGTGGGTGGGTATGGAATGGAGGCAGCGGGCGCAGGCGCCTTTCGCCCCGCGCGAATGGGAAAAGTGCCAAAACGGGCGGCTATCGCACTGATCAGTCGGCGCTGGCTGAACTTCCCCGCGGCTCACTCACGGGCAGAGAGCAGAGTCACGTGTCGCCTCCCCGACGGGTGCAGGTTTTCTCGCTCGCGGCCGCGCCCGGGGGGGCATCTCGACCGGCAAGAAGAGCAATATCAATATGAATGTGTGGTCGCGCGCGCGGCAGTCACGTGGCCGAACGTCGCCTAAAGCAACGGTACGCGCCTCGGGGGCCGATCGAGCGGAGCCACCTCACGTGAAAGCACAACCTAGATACCTCGCCCCGCCCCGCCGCGCCCCACCCGCTCACCGCGCCGCCGCTCCTTACCCTCCTTACTCACTGCCCAAGACAGACCGAAGCCGGCC
>NW_026267288.1:179056-181101 GCF_000697945.3 Frankliniella occidentalis | reverse complement strand
CGCCCAGCCCCTGCCATACTGCCATACACCTTGCCCCTCACGCCCCCCGGGGCGGCCAACGCACGCGCACACCCAGTGACACCCATCCCATCATCACCACCGCCTTGCACGCGAAAAAGTAAGACGAATGCCTCTACGAGTGTACTACGTGTGTACGAAAGTGTACGTGTACAGCTCTCTGTGCGTGAACGATTGAAAACAAAAATGACACACTGGGAACCCAAGTATGTGGATATGTCGCACGCTTAGGTGCGTACATCCCAATTTTTTCACTTGTAATTAACACATAAGTAACAAGTAAATGCGCGAATTTCTCTTGGAATTTTTTTCGGGCCCCTGTAAAACTCCAAGTTTACAAAGGGATGGAAATTCAGTCTCCTACAAGTGTGTGACAGTATTTACTCGTTTGGGTTTCTTGGGTGTGGGGGTATCCCCACGCGACCCACGTGCCACCTAAGGTCGCCCCGGGTCGTCGCCGCACGCGCGTCACGGCACACTTTCTTCTCGATGACTCTCATGGAGCACGGATGCGCCCGAAGGTCGCCGTCGGTCCGGCGCGGCAAGGCGCGGCCTGGCCCCGGCGTCCCCGAGCCCCCCAGGAAGCTGATGAGCCTGATGTATGCTTGACTAACAAGAGGGAACTTTCGTCTTCTTTGTAATACGACCTCTCGGTGTTCTGTCCTTGTGTGCTCTCTACGTTCTTTTGTTTTTGTTGTGTATTTTTTCGCCTTTTTATTCTATGGGACTGTAGAGAAGTAAGTGGGAATACTGCCCGTAAGCCGAGCTATTAAAAAAGGGATTGCTATAACGCTCATGTGTACGCCTCGTCTCTATGTGTATGCGAGGGCTTATCTAAAACTCAACCCCCTTCGCTGCTGTGGGTCCAGCACCTGTATCACTGAGTGCGCTTTTGATATTGCAGCACACGCCGAGAGATTGCGCCAGCTCGAGCAGTCAGCGAGAGGAACCATAATAATATCGATCGCTCAAGCGTGCCGGCGTGTGAGCGTGTGTGCGGGCGCGCGCCAGGCCCGCTCGCTGGACTGCGCAACGCCGCGAGCTGCCGTCCACTTTGACTGGTGCGTCGGTCTCGGTCACTGGCACGGCTGGTATTTGCGCGAGCCTTTTACTGCTGACTGTACACAGCTGCATTGTGTGCTCTGCACCGGCGCACAAAAACAGAGGAGGTGGGAAAATAACATCTGAAAAACGTTGGATATATTCATTTTGTTTTCTGCAGAATACCGTAACGAAAATGTGTTTCAACAAGAAAATGTTTTGTAATTTTTGTCAAAACGTTTTCAGAAAAACTCTGTATTTGTGCGAAAAACAAAGAATATGTCAATAATTTCCAGCTTTCTGGGTGCTGGTTTGTCCGCCCACCACAGCGACATAAAATTCGCGCGTATCCGGCTTAGGGCACAGAGGAAAAAGCATTAAAACAACAATTGCCAGTCTGGCCGCTCGCTGGCTGGCTCGGGGGCCCCTCCTCCCTCCTGACTGGGGCTCCAAAGCGGCTCCAAGCACCCCAGTATGCGGGACGCGTCCGTGCGGCGCGCACCGCATGTCTGGCTGAGGTACCCGGTACCCGAGCCGGTACCTGGGTGTGACTCACCGGGACAACGACCCGCCACAACCGCAACCGGGGGACCGGGGGGCCCCGCCGCGGGTACTTCCCTCGCCGACAGCGCGCCGGCTGCTGCTCTGACGCATGTGTGCCCGTTATTATGTAAAATGAAATTGGGACGACATACTGGGTCGGCATCTGAGGAACGGCGTCTTTAAAAAGAGAAAACAAATAATATTACTAATAATTACCAATGATAATCATAGGACTGAAAAGGACTCTGCGGCTTCTGTTTCGTGTTTGGCCCCCGTCCTTGCGGCCCAGTCCAAGACCTGGACCAGAACCTGGACCAGAGCCTGGACCAGGACCTGGACTGGACGTATACGGTCGCTAAACGGGTGCCGTTGAGGGGGATACCTTTGGATGCTGGACCTGGACCGATCCCGATCCACTCGCGGAGGGGGAATGAGGGGGTGGG
>NW_026267288.1:170233-179006 GCF_000697945.3 Frankliniella occidentalis | reverse complement strand
TACTTTATATTTTTTTTTACACCGGCCACCTCATCGACACTTACCACGACCGGCTGAGCGACCGCATATGCATGCGTCAGAGGCGACTACTACTGACTGAGTTGGAGGGAGACGGCGGGACGCGGCGGGGGAGAAAGAGAGAGGTAGAGATGAGGAGGGGGCGTGGCAGCGGGGGGAGGAAGCAAGAGGGGGCCGCTTGGTGGGGACGGTCCGCCGGCTCGCCGGTGTGCCCGGCTGGCTGGCCCGGCCCGTGGCCCGGCCCCCCGCCGGCTGCCGGCTCCTCAGTACGCTGGCTGCTCCGCTGCCCCCCGGCTCGCTCGCTCCGCGCCCCACACGGCCCATCGCGAACCCCGCGCGACACGACGCCCGAACCGTGCGCGCGCGCGAACAATACAAAATCATAATAAAACAAATCGGAAACCGCGGCGAGTTCAGCGACCAGTGCGATCCGCATGGATAGGTGTGTGTCTCTCTCTGCTCCCTGCATGACATATGATGTGGAATTAGTTGTTAGTGACCCGGTGTGTGTGTTGATGTGTGAAGAGACGCATGTGGACGTCTGTGTGCGTGGGCGCGCTTTTTCTGGCTCGTGGTGGGGGCGATGTTTCACTGATGAATAAAGTCTGTTGTTCTTGCTACTATGTTCTACATTTGCAAGTTGGAAGTTGCACAGCTGAAAGTGTTGAAGAAGGGCTGTGCCTGAACACACCTTATTTATCCGTGTCCCATCCCATACTTCCAGCCATTACAAGTGTGCAGACTGATAGTTGTGCACTTGCAAAGTGTTCAACTCCAGTAGGACGCTTCGCAAGCAGGATGCACGAATCAAAGCAAAAATTTGTGTGAACAATTTGCAAATGCCAGTATATTTTTAAGTGAATATTTACTGGCAAGAAAAGTCAACATAATTGCAATGCAACGAATGTCATGTATACCGCCACGAAACTGTTACTGTACTGTCATTGCCAAAACATTTCGACTCAATTTTTTCGCCTAACTATTACTCGTTCCGTGACCATTATTGGCTGACGATATCAGGACCCGACCCCACCCCGTTATGCAGCGACAACCCGCGTGGCAAATTGAACGTGGTGGGCAATTATCATCACTCTGCTGATGAAATCAGATGAAACGTAGCCGGCGGGCCGGGCGGGCCGGGCGGGGCGCGGGCGGGCAGGTCACACGCCTCGTTATGAGGGGTTATCTATCACGGCGGGGGATCGTGCAACCCGCGGGCCGCGGCGCCCCACCCGGGCGTGACCGCGGCGCGGCTCTGTGCTGTATGCGCCGCGGGGGCGCCATGCCACCCGCCCGCCGGGATGGAGACCAGCTGGTATGTCAGTGTACATGCCATATGGTTGCTTTGCTTGCCACAATTGTGGCATTCCTCTTTGCTTATTCCCACATTACAATTGTGCCATTCCTCTTTGCTTATTCCCGCTATTATTGTGGCATGCCTCTCATTAAATTCCCAAATTTTGGCATTATAAGAAATGACAAAGAAATGACAAATAGAATGGCAGTCTCGAAAGGACTGCCCCGTTTTATACAAAAATTTTGCACTCAGGAAGGAATATAAAAGTTCGACATTCTGAAAGGCATGTCAAAATTTTGGCAGTCATAAATGAACTCTTAAATTGTGGCAAGCAAAGCGGTCTCGTAGTTTGGAGAGCTCGTGAAAGACTGAGGTCAGTTACATAGTTTGATATGGTCGTGACCCTTTATTGGAGAAACCCCTAATAACAATTTCTTCGCAATTTCGTGAAGCTGTAGTATCCTTTTCTTGGACCAACAGAGAGTGACCCTCAACTCACGGCAGGTCTCGGGCCAGTCTAGCTAGCCACGTGTGGTCGTAAGGGTCGAATCGGGTCGGCCGAGCTTGTGGTTTGAAGGCCTTGCGTAACGGGTCGGGCGGGCAGCAGGAGCAGCGTTTCGGGTGACATCTTCATCCTCGGCGCGGCTTTACGCCGCCGTTAACCTTGGCTCCATCTCTGCCCCGCGGCCCCCCCGCGCGCGCGCTTCTGGTCAGACTTGGGTGACTTGATTAAGATTCGGCCGCTGACCGTCAACCTTTCATTGGTAGTATCAAGCGACCGCTCTCGATGCGATCCGAAACAACAGAACAACAGCCTCACTTTTCCCCCCACCCTCCCTCTCCTTCTGCCTCTCTCCGTCGCTCTCTCACAAGTTGAGCGGAGCGCTGTGTACTTTTGCCCGCGGCGCGCCCAGTGCTCCGGGTAGCAGCAGCAGTAGTAGTTGTAGTAGTCATGAATCAAACCTGAATTAGCCGTCGAGTCTCCACGAGTAATTGGCTTCCTTCTCCTTCCTCCTCCTGGCTGCTCCTGGCCGCCGCCGCCGCCACGCCACCCTCACGGAGCGCCTGCCGGGTAGGCAACGTCGCGCGGGGGTGTCCGGCGGGGCGGCCTACCCGACCGCTCTGCAGGGGCTCCGAGAGAACTGTGTGTGTGTGTTTGTGTGTGTGTGTGTGCGCGCGCACGGTGCTGTTGTCTGTGGGACGCGCGGCGATTGAGATTGACGCGTGAAGCACCGCTCTGGGGCTGGGCGGTGCTGGCGGGGTGTGGGGGGAGGTCGAGGCGGGGCGGGTCACGCCGTGCCATTTCATTGACCTATAAGGGCCCCCCCGCGAGGTGGACGCGAAAAGGTGGCAAAAGGAGAGAGGGTGGCGGAGGCAGGTGGTGGTGGGCGAGCGAGGAGGGACAGAGCTGCACTGCTGATAGCAGAGCGCCATGTCCTCCCCTCCACCCCTTTCCTATTTCATTTGGGCCCACCCCGCACCCCTCCGAACAACAGAGAAGGGGACGGCAGGCGTGTCAGATTCAGCTTCCGCGCCCGAGTGTCGTCCTTCCCCCCCACAGCCCTATTGTGTGCCGTCACTCTCCTGGCCGTGTGTTGATATGTTCCCACGAGCAGGACCCGCGCGATAGGTGGAGACTACAGTAGAATAGTAGAACGTTCCGCGGACTGGCAAAGCGCCTTGTCAAGAAAACAAAACAAACAAAGATACGTACCATTTCACTGGTAGTTTTGGGCCATGTTTCTTTCCCCTTTCCTTCTATCTATGATTTTTTTTAAATATTTTTTTTACTGTTCGGGGAACAGGGCATCATTAGGCGACGCGAGAATGTCACTCGTCGGGTCATTATGGCATAAGTCATAATCCCCCTCCAGAAAATCAGACGCCAACCTCGGACAGAATAATTGTAAATTTATGCACATAAAATTGCGGTGTCTCTTCTTTTTTTCTGTTTTTTTTTCTTTTTGTTTTTCTTTTTTGACAAGAAGCTGCCGCTGCAGCTAATCTGCTGTGGGAAAGAAAGAACTCTCGGTAGCGGTCCGGCTGGGCGAGCGCCGTAATGGGGGCGTTATTAAACACTCGAGGGGGGGGGGGAGTCAGGGTCACTCTACTGACATTGGACCACCACGAGGCGCCGCAGCAAGGCAGCCAGCTCGCCGCCGGGCGCGCGAGTCCATCCACCATGGAGTACTCGTCGTGTGAGGTTTGTGTGTCGGCGTGCGCAGCAGAAAGGCCCACTCAACGCCTCTCCCCAAGCAGAGTCTGTACCAGAGGCAGCGGGACCTCGGCGGTTCGAACCGATCGCCACGCGTCGCTGACAACCACCGAGCCGTTCGCCAACCGTCCTGTACTCGTGATGAGACGCTATGTTTGTTCTTCTAGAACGGCGAGCTGCGCGGAGGGAAACGCGGGGAAACGCCATTGACTATGGTGGCTGATTTAGAAAGGGGATTGGGGGGGGGGGGCAGTTTTCCAGACGGATAGCTTAGAGGAGTGCGACGGAGGTCGACGGAAAGGTCTCGGACTTTCGCTTGCGTTGCGTGAACTCCGATGATACGCGTAAAATTTCTGTTCTTTAACGATATTACAAAAAAATCGACGGTGTACTCTCTAGACGGTATTGCCCCTGCTTGTGCTGATGCGTTATTTCGAAACGTGAGGGCAAAACGTTTTTTTTTTTTAACGCGTCCTGCATTGCCGCGCGGTAAAGTATAACTTTCTTTCGTTTTCCCTCTCCGTTTGCTTCTCCTCCTCCTTCTCCACCACCTGCTTGTCGGCGTCTTTGTTTTCTTTTTTTTTTTTTTTCGAGCCGACCACGGAAGCACGGCGGTCATAACAATAATAAACAACAATAAGCACAACAACGTGGGGCTGCATCAGACGTAATAACGCGTGGTGTGTGTGCAGCGAGTGCACGTGTGTGTGTCGAGGAGGAGGCAGGGGGGAGGGAGGCAGGATCCTGCACCTCCTCGAAAAGCTCGTCTTCCCGAGCGGAACGTGAAATAACGAACCGGATCGGTACCCGCTCGGTACTCGGTACCCGCGCCCGCCACGGCTCAGGACACCGCCCTGTAACAATAGTTTTATAACTCATTTGGGAATATGCATGGAATTTTGAGAACCTGTTTCGAGTCCCGCCCACCCCCGTCCCTTTTTCGGACAAGGGTCGCCTGAGCTAAACCGGGCCCCGCTAGGTTCGCGACCTCTGAACTGAACACCGCCGCGCCATAGAGCGTGCCAAGGACTGGACTTCCCTGCCGAGGCAATCAACGGAGACCGCCTCGAAAAAAGAAAAGATAATTTCCGCGATATGCCCGCACCGAAGCAAAAGGTCCTGACCCTGGCCCACCCCCAAGGACACTGCGGGGGTGTGTGCGCGCGCGCCGCGCTCCGCTCGCCGGTCCGGACAGGAAACTCCGCGCCAAGTCGGCATTCGTCTATTTCAAGCGGGCCAACGCCAAATCCAAAACAAAACAGTAAACTCGCACCATCCCCTCCTCTCCCCTCCGGCCGGCTCGGCTGTGCGCGAGTCCGACTGTCTGACAACTCCTCCAAGTGGCAGTGGTCCGTCAAGTCGCTTTAACACCGCCTCCCTCGCCTCCATCTCCCGCTCTCTATGCGAGTCTTTCTCTCTCTCTCTGTCCGTCTCTCGCTCTCTCTCTGTCCGTCTCTCGCTCTCTGTCTCTCTTTCTCTCTCTTCCTCGCTCTGCGAGCCGCGAGGAAGGATGTTGGGCTGACGTACGTGCGGCGGCTAAATCGAGCACTGGCCCCCGCGTCCGCGCCGTTACCGCCGGGGTCGCGCTTCCCCGAACCGCTCCCGACCCCGCGAACCCTCCAGAGAGGCCCCGACCTCGCCCGACCTCGCCCGACCTCGCCCGACCTCGCCCGACCTCGCCCGACCTCGCCCGACCTCGCCCGACCTCACTCTTCCGGCCCTTGCCTCTCCCAAAGGCCTTCCAGGAGAGGACTGGTAGGTGGGGGTCTCAAGCGCCGCAGCAGTGACGTGTTCCTCTTCCCCCCTCACCCTTTTCCTCTCTGCCCCCCCCCCTCTCTCTCTTTCTGCTGTTGATGTGGGACACAATTGAATAATGCGACCTCACAACACAGCGCTGGGCTGCCCCAGCCGCCCCTGCGCGTGATGTAGTCTGCTCGTTACGCGATATGAATGAATGAATGGATGCACTGATAAAAACAGCTGTTTGTATGTCTGCGCGCGCGCGCGTGTGTGTGTGTGTGTGTGTTGTGTGTGTGTCTGTGTCTGTGAATGTGTGCCGGGTGTCCAGGAGGTCCGCGCCAATGGGCGGCGCCTGCAAGTCTCGCTGATGTGGACGTGTTTAGCCATTCCTTTTGAGTAGGAAAGCCATAGGATTAATGACGCAACCGTCGTGTCGACCGCAGATGGCAAAGTCCAGCAGCAGCAGCAGCAGCTGTCAAACGCGAATCAGAATAGTATCAGCCCCCCCTAGTTCAACCTTGCGCCGCCAACATGGCTCTCACGCCCGCACGCTTGCCATTGTCGAGTCGTTGTTGTCGCCGCGGATGACGTGGCGAATTTGTTTGTCTCGTCGAGATGACGGCTAAACAGTGGCTGCTGCTGCTGGACGCGCAGGCGCCTGCGGCAGCCGGGGCCGGGGACCTTGCTCGTGTCCTCCATGGGGGCGGCGGGCGGGCGGGCTTGAGGGTCACGCGCCTGTACTGAGCCACTTGAGAGTCGAGCGCGCGCACTCGTGTCGTGTCGTTGTCTGCTGATCACGCTGCTTCGACACATGGTTTGTTTCTGCTAGAGGTGTGGTGCATCGCTGACCTCGGTCTTTTGTTTCGTCTGTTCCAGGTGACGCTGTTCTAGACCAGACTTCCCTCGCCATCTGCCACCATGGATCACGACCACCACGGCCACCACGATCACCACGATCATGACCACCACGACCACGACCATGTCCACCAACATGGTCTGCTCAACGCGTCGGGCGACCCGCTGAGGGGGATGGCCGTGTCGCAGCAGGACCTCATCATGGCCAAGGTGGTTGCCATGGTGGTGCTGGGCCTGGTGTCCTTCCTCATCGGCGTGCTCCCCGTCAAGCTGGCCTCCTGGTTCCACTTCGGCGATGACGTCATGTCGGGGAAGCGGGCGCGCGCCCACGAGCTAGTCATCTCGCTGCTGCTCTGCTTCGGCGGCGGCGTGCTCCTCTACACCACGTTCGTCCACCTGCAGCCCGAGGTGCGGCAGGGCTTCGAAGGGCTGCGCGAGGCCGGGCTCCTCCCCGCCGAGGACATGCAGCTGTCGGAGCTCGTCTTCTGCGCGGGCTTCTTCCTCGTGTACATCGTGGAGGAACTTGTGCACCTGGTGCTCGACGGCCGCGCGTCGCGCCACGACCACGAAGACAAGGACGTCGTCGTGGTGCACCGCACCATGAGCATCCGTCGCTGCGCGGCCAACGGTGCCGAACGGGGTGGCGAGGACAATCACGGCCACCATCACCACCACCACAGCAACATCGGCGGCCCCAACCAGATGATCCCCAGGGCCATCCTGGCGCCAGGCTCGCCGGCCAAGCAGGCACCGCTGGAGACGGTGGTGGGCAGCATGGCGCAGCCGCGCGCCGTGGACTCGGCCCGCAAGAGCATCACGTCGAGCACGGAGGGACTCATCAACGGCGGCTCGCCGCTCGGCAGCCACCTGGGCTCGACGGCGTCCTTCCCGGCGCCGGACATGAACGGCCACCACCATCACCACCACCAGCACCACGGCCACCACCACATGCCCTCCGGCCAACTCAAGGACAAGGTCGTGCCCAAGTCCATCCGCGGCTTCCTCACCGTGCTGGCGCTCTCCTTCCACGCCGTGTTCGAGGGCCTCGCCGTGGGACTGGAGTCGAGCCCCAGCAACGTGTGGTACCTGTTCGGCGCCGTGGCCACGCACAAGTTCGTCATCGCGTTCTGCGTGGGCGTGGAGCTCGTCACCTCGCGCACCAAGCTGTCCCTCATCCTGGTGTACGTGGCCACGTTCGCCGCCGTGTCGCCGCTGGGCATCGCCGCCGGCCTGCTGCTCGGCGCCGACCCGGCGGCGGGCCAGGGCGTGGCGGCCGTCGTGCTGCAGGGCATGGCCGCCGGCACGCTGCTCTACGTCGTCTTCTTCGAGATCCTGCAGCGCGAGCGCGCCAACACGCACAGCGGCGTCTGCCAGCTCCTCGCCATCATGGCCGGCTTCGGCGCCATGCTCGCCCTGGGGATGACATGTGAGTGTTACAACCATGCCGCTATTCGTTATGCAAATAGAGGGTGCGGAGCGAGGCGCCACCCCCGCGGCGTTGCGTGCTGGGCTGGAGCACCTGTTCAAGGTCGCCTCGCTGATGAGCGCCGCGGCACGCGACCACACAAATGCCATGCCGTAATCAGCATAATCTCCCCCGAATTCTTCAAACGCGGCTCCTCCGCCCCCCGTCCGCACCTACGCCCCCGTCCCCGCTCCCACTACACCCGTTGGCCGGCCGCATAGACCTCCCCGGCCTGGGTGGGCACGAGCATCGCGTTTAAGAGTTGCGTCAATACGGACGGTTGTTTTTTTTTTCTTATCGGGTAGATCGGCCAGCAAACTAAAGCGCCGCCGCACTAGTAGTAGTGCGGCGGCCGACGGGCGGCCCTCTCTGCGGTAATTGCGAGCTCGGGGCGCTCAGGAAACAGGTGCTCTGCTCGACTCGAACTATTCCGCTCCGGCACGTTTGGTGCGGCCGCCGACTTGCAAGGGGGGATTGCTCAGACCGTTAAACGGAGAGTGCTGCTTGCAAGTAAGGAAATGCGCTTTTTTAGGTGCACTCAGAGTGCAGTGGAGTCTAACTCTCTGAAAATGCAACGCAGTCTATTATTGGCACCTGTACGCAACCTGGCCTGGTCTGTAGCTGAGTGACCCATTCATTGTGCTGCACAGGGCATGACGTGCAAGCTGTGCAAGCTGGAGTAGGTCGTGCGAGCGACGAGTGGCTGGATGACCCAGTGGGGAGCAAGACTCGCTCCGTCACCGCCCTCTCACCCTCCCACCCCCTGGACTTGATGAAATTTCATTACTCAATTGTGTAATGAAAAATTTAATAACATTGTAATGAAATTGTGATGAAGATAGCTTATTATAAATGTTCTTAAAATGTAATTATTTTTTGGACGCTGATTGTTAAGCGCCGCGATAAGAGACCGCTACAGCGATGTTGGAAGATTAGATTAACCCCCCTGATTTCTCGAAAAGCAGTAGCCGTATACAGTTGTCGGCGATGTCGTCCATATCTCTCGGCGCCCTCCCCGACTTCCCAGACAAAAGAGATACGGATCGACGGTATAGGTGGTTGGTTCCAGTGAAGCCGACACATGAGTTGTGTTCGCAGCGCGGCCAGGCCAGGCATGTGTGGCTTATGAGGAAGTGGAGGGAGAGAGGGAGGGAGGGAGAGAGGGAGGGAGAGACGGAGGGAG
>NW_026267288.1:166190-170183 GCF_000697945.3 Frankliniella occidentalis | reverse complement strand
CACGTTGTATGTAAAAATTCTTTATTTTTAAAAAAAATTAAGGAAATCGTCGGAAGGAATTTTTTTTTCCCATAAAGGGCCATATAAAACAATTGACTATCGGGGTAAAACGATACTAGAAGACAACTTCGTGTCTAAAAATTGCCCCGCCCGGGAGTTGATCTTAGAGCCGACAATTTTGGTTCCGATGAAGCTGCATGCGGTCATGTCGACTGTAGCTACAACTGTTTAACTACAAAAGGGGTGTGTGACTGGTGGCGTCGGACATCGTATGTTGCCCCATTTGTGACCACATTTTTGTGTCCATGAACAGGGACGTGTCTACTACTTGTCGCCGCGACACGAGTTGTCGCTTGGACGCTTGCGAGGTAGGCTACGGCTTCTCTCTAAGGCGTCTGTCGTGACGGGGACTTTGGGTTTAGGCTCGTTTTGACCCCAGGCTCATAAATCCTTTCTAAACCTAAGAAGTGAGGCCGTGTCGATCTGGGCGTGGGTCGATGATTGTCGCTGAAAACGCCTGGAGGGTAGGCAATGCTTTCCTGCCGCGGGCCCCCGCGCCCGCGGCCCCCTGTCCCTCCGAGCGCTTGGACAAGGCGAGATAGCTTCAGAGAAATATTGATACCTTTCGTTTTCGCTTTATTTCCCAGCGCAGTTTACTTCAGGTTGATATTCTAGCATTGGCGGAAGAAATGAATTCGTTTATAGACGGTTCAGTTTAAGCTGACTCGGGCCCTGTCGGCTGTAGCTACAAACAGGGACGTCAATCTAGCTGTACCGCTCTGAAGCCTGTTCCTCTTTGAAGCACATTCTTCCCAAATTTCAGCATATCAACGAGAAGTAAATTAGGTAAATATTTTTTTTTTTTAAAGAGGTAAATACGGTGCCGAGCGGACTTTTGTCTTTTGTCTACACTCGTTTTGGATGAGACTGCCTGTGGCCGTGTCGTGTCGGTTGTACAATGTCACTGTGTAACTGCCTAAAAACTTTGATGTGTCATTTTTGTGCCACAACTGCCGTACAGTAATGTACCCAGCCTTTTGTCACCAAAAACCTGATGTCGCCTGTCTCTGCTTTCAACCATTTCATTCAGGCAATTTTTTCCAGAGGAGGTAATGGAAGAACGGAACAGATTAATTCTTTGAAATGAGATTTTATTTTTCATTATAAATTTGGGAAATAATTTTCCGTGTAATAATAACTTTAACAATAATAACATTTCTTATGTGTTAGATGGAAATACAATATAACTGATGAAACATTCTGCACAGCCTTGGCACTAAGATCTGCAAAATTTTTCTTTATTGAGTTTGCACAACTCTTTGGGTTGGGACTAGATACGAATGAAAGTGCAGAGCTTTTTCCTCTAACTTTGCATCTGTTGACATGTTGCACTGAGAGTGTCACATGGGATTACCTAAATGAGATGACACAGAATATTATCAGCCTAATAGGAGACAATGCTTCTTACATTTCAGAGCTTAATTTCTATAAAATAAATATATGACAAACAAGTATATATAACTTATTTATGGTCTTCACTATTATGTGATCATTTTAAGTCAACCCTTTGGGTTCAAGTGAGATAATGATATTAATACTCTCAATGCTATTACTTGACATCAGTCTAACTATATAATATACACAACTTGGCTTAGAAAAGATCATAAATGAAAGGAAAGTTTAAATACTGACAATGTTTCACTATACAACAGTAGAATTTGTAAAAATATGATCCAAAAGTAGTGACTGCTGATCAGGTCGTTACAGATTGAAAATATTTCAGTCATTTAAGAGATCTAACATGATTCCAAAATTTAGATTCCAACTAAACCATTTAAAACGTAAGTTCAGTTTCATCCTGGGTAGGTAAAGCACCTCCCAAAAAAATAACTGCCATATTTTGATTTAGTAGTTGTTTAGCGAAAAGTGCAGAGGCTTTTCTTCAGACAGCTAATTGAAGTTACAAAAGAAACATAAGTTAATACCTCTTGTACTGTATCAAGTTAAGCCAAGCCAAGACAATCGCGGAAACCAAAGCCCAAGTCCAAACTGAAGCCCCCTGCAGTGACTTTGGGGTGGAGTCAGAGACTCGCCCCTACCACCAACTCCTTCCAAGTCTCTCCCTCCCAACCGCTGTAGTCTGGGCTTTGGCTTAAGCGTTCGGCTTGGCTTAACTTGATATAACATTATTAAGAGTGTCCGTCCATGTGTATAATTTGTTTTTGTCATATCATTGAGTTTGATAGCACCAGTCTACCATGTTATATAAATTCCTGAACAAAAATTAAAGTTTTCTGATTTGAATATTTACATGTGTAATAAGCTATTGAGTTACACTTTCTAAATCTGTCCAACAGTATAGAACAGAAAAGTATTGCATTTAATTCACTAAGAGGATCTGTAGGAGAGGTCTCCTACTCAACTTTTAATTTTAATTTGACTAAGATATCGCATTTTATACAGGTACGATACAGCATTCACATTTCTTGTAACAGCATAACATAGTTGTTTTGCTTTATGTTTTTTTAGACTAATCACAGTCTTTGCTCAAAATATAGCTAGTACATACCTCTTCATTCCTCTCTACACTAATAATACTGCTTAGCATAACATCATTCTGAACAATGCAAAGAAAATAAGTGATTGATGAAGATGATGAAAAGAGTATCATGGGTCACAAGGAGTTACTTTTCCGATAAACATACAATTTCTCTTAGATGTGCATCCAAACATATAATTTACTCAGTTTCAGACTTTTAAGTTTTTTCTTTTTCTAAAAAACTAATATCAAATTAGTGCATTATATTCATCAATACTTTGATCAATCTGCAAACAGCAGAATGAGGGAAATGAATATCTTACAACTCCTCACACACAGGTTTAACAAAACAAGAAACAAGTAATTAGTAATGAATAGGAATTTTACAAAGTTCTGCGTATGCTGAAAGCAGAACCAGCAAAACTGACGCAAAGCCCTTTAACTTCCACTTTTACAAATTGTTTAAAAAAAAATGAAAACAAGACATTAGTAATGATAAACCAAATGAATGAAAGGTGATTTGTAAATTACTGATAAAGTTACATTAAATAAAACAATGATGTGGTCAATAGATATCTGGCACATGGTACATAAAAATAGTAAGGCAAATTCAATTAATTCTATAAAACACACATATTTAGAAATTAAAAGGAACTAAAAGGAACAAAACTTGAAAAGATGCCAAACAAATTTTGTAAATGAGTCTATGAGGGATACAAGTACAAGTAACATGGTGACCGGACACTTTTTCTTTAAATGCATAGAAATTTACGCTTAATGCAAATGAAGCCTGGATATATTTGGACACAAGGAATGCCGAAAACACTTTACTGGAGTAAGAGATAATTAATTTTGCATGACTAGGGGTGGGTTAGATTTGATCATCAGAGAAAAATCTTTAACTAATATTATTGAGAGAGCTGACTATGATGCTAGTTGCATGAAGTCAGAATTCAACAAAATATACCAAAGATACCATGACTATTGGAAATGAGCTCAAAGGTAAGCTCTACTGCTTGGTTCACCCCATCTTTTAATGAACTAAACACTACAAGTTTGTCCTGAGAATCTACACAAACATTAAGTCGATAGGGTCTGTGCTTAACAAAATGTGTCTTAGGTACATGCAAAGGCATCAAATGCACATATACTTTTAAGCAGGGTGTACATAACCCTGAGATAACCCTGGCACTACAAAGCTACTTAGTCCCCAAATCACGCTCCAGTGTTAGCACACTACATCACAATCAATGAAACAAAAGTACTAGAAGAAATAAACAAACGAATATATCAAGTTTTAAAATACAATTTTTGAAACATTAAGTGATGTCAAAGATCGGGCCAAACTGGCAGGGAAAGTAAAAAAAATACCACAACCTTCCCTTGTACAACAATTTCATAAATACTTAGAAAGTTCTCCAGCTTTCTGATATTTGAAACAATTCAATAAATAA
>NW_026267288.1:161817-166140 GCF_000697945.3 Frankliniella occidentalis | reverse complement strand
AATCAAAACGTTAGTTTCATCTTGAACTTGTTATAAATGTATATTTATAGTTAGTCTGTCCTCCTGTGAATATGAAACTAGTTTTATTGTTTTATTGTGTACAGTTAAATAAATAGTTGTAAGTATAAACCATTAAAAACTCTTTTATTTAAAAACGTCCAATCTCGTTCGCGATGATTGGTTTGGAACGAGGTCCGGAAGCGTTGATGTTTAAGAAGAGTAACAGACACTATACCGTCGGGGCGGACTAGGTGACAGGTGGATTATTGGTAATAAGATGAAGGATATGAAAATTAAATGCTCGCATTTTTCATTTTATTGTGTCTTGATATTTTCCCTAGTTCGGCCAATACAATATACCAGAGTCTGCTCCTTTTGGCGAGAAGGCAAGCATTAAACTCGATTAAAAACTAATTCTTGCCTTTGCATGGAACTGTCTCATTTATGCATCGTAGAATCTTTTATCCTCCTCCGCTTTAGTTGACGGCACCGAGAATCTTTTTTACCATTTCCGCATACCACTGCAACCATAGAGCAAAAGATGTTGATTAATTGTTTAGTTTATAACATCTGTCGAGACGTGACGTTGTAGTACAGCAAGTGAACAAAGACAGGCATACCTCAGGAGCCTTTTCTCGCAGACATTTTTGGTGTCTATAACCCAAGTCACACAAATCGTCGCCTCCTTGCTCTGCTCAGGGCATAAATATGACAGTGATCATTTGAACCGGACCCTGATTCAAAACGGATTAATTTAGAAAAGTTTACCTATTTCTACACACTGGCGAATCAAGTCTTGGTGTTCATGCGGCGCGTGTTCAAGCATTGTGGACAATACCAAATGGCCGTCCTCCGTCATCTGGAAATCAAAAACTATGTTAAGTGGCGGAGTCCGATAAGAGAATCACGGGCATGGAGGGACATGATATACTCGCCTTCTTTGCCTTCAGCATTGCACATTTTATTTGACACTAGAATGAACAAAAATAAAATTTATGATTATGATTGTAACTGTGTCGGCAGAACTTGTGACAGTCATTAAAACAAATGTCGAAACTTGCTTTTAAATTTTCACTGGCATCCGCACCGTCAGCCCAGGCCAAGGTCTCCTCTATAACACCAAGAACAAAAGTCTCAAAGTAGGCTCGATCCTTATGTACCCTTTTTCCCATTTTGCGCACAGATACACTGACTAACTCTTCCAGAGATGAAGAAAAATAATTCAGGTAATAATCATAGCCCTCTAAAGCTCACCATAAGTAGATCCCGTCTCCTGCAGGCACGCATCAAAGTCGGCTTTCATCACGGCCAAGTCATCAGCTGGTGGATTAGGTGCCGACAACACCTTTCCGAAGAAAACAATACAACATAGTTTACTGATCTCGCGGTGGGCAGGCGCTGTTTTTAAGGATTGTGAACGATTTTGATGTCTACTCCCAATGAATTAGGAGCAGACACCTGACAGCATAGGCTACCCCGACGCGACTCCGTAATGGACGAGGAAAATATTTTCAATATTTAGTATTTTCTGAGCGTAGCCAAGCCACTACGATACGGCTAGCGCCTGCGAATCGCAGGGTAGGCCAGCCCGCCAAACACCTGAGAGGAGGCGGTGGCCTACCCTGCCCCGCTCTGCGCTCCTCGTGAGCGGGGCTCGGGCAACCGAAACGTTTGGCTCCTACACGTTCCGCGCTGTCGCTACGTTCTCTAAGAACTTTCTATTGCCGCCGCTCGTGAAACTTCAGAGAACGTAAACATTGAAGGGGGTGGGGGTGCGGGGTGAGCTACTTTAAATGGCGTTGTTTCAGCTGGGACAACGAGTGCGGTTCGCGATCCTCCTTACCTGCTGGAAGCACAGGACGACAAGAACAACGAGCTTCATCGTGGCTGTAAGGGGCACTACACCAAAATCCTAGAGCGCTCTTCTTTTATATTCTGCCCAGAGCCGGGGATAGCGTGGTCTGGGCCAATGCAGAGAGTAGCGATTGCTTATAATGCACCCTAACAAGGCAATCCCGGACGATTTAGAACGGTTTGCACTGGGCGGTAATAGTTGCTTCTAGGCCCTGAAAAAAAACCCATACTTGATCGTCTGACCAAGCCGGAAGCAAAGTACCGCGTGAGTGGTGTACGGCAGAAAAAACAATGCAAAACTTTAAAAACATGCCGGGCGTCTATCGTTAAAACGACAGTCTTTTTTTTCCGTAACCAGACCTGGTGATTTTTCCAAAATCCCCGAAAGTGCTGTCCGACCTGTCGGCTCCCTAATGTTCCTTCGTGGCCAAGTCGGTAGCGTCCGCGCCCGGTATGAACATGGTCGCTGGTTCGGATCTGGTCCCGATGATATTTTTCGCGCTCCGCTGGCCATGGATTTACAGTCGGGGGACACCTGATGTGATGGGCCGGTACGCAAACAGTCGCTGGTTCGAATCTAGTCGACGCAACCCTTTTGCCCATCTGCCAGCCATGTGTTTCAGGGTGTGAGCCACAGCGGAGATGGACTTCACCTCCAAAGCCTCATCGGCTCAGTTGGTAGAGCGCGCGCCCGGGACGCGGATGGTTGTCGGTTCGAATACTGACCGAGTCTCATTTTTCTCATTTAGTAGTTTGCGGTGCGGGGACCAAGGGTTAGGACGAAAGATCAGCCGACATGTGGAGGTGGACTTGACCGCCTACTCAGCAGCGCCCCCCCCCCTTGCAAAAAAAATATTCGCCCCGACCTGGAATCGATCCCGGGGCCGTGAGTGTCTTGTGCACCACGCCTCAGCGCTCGCCACTAGGCTGTCGGCTCCACTTGTCAGCGAAGAGTTCAGAACTCGGTCCTCCTTTACGAGTCTTCTGGTCTCCCGGATTGCACACGTTCAGGTATGGTCAAGTCCACCTCCTCGACGCGCTGGAGCCCGGGTCAATTCCTGACCAGAAACAAGGAAAATGGCCAGTAAATGAGCATCGCGGGGGCGAGGAGGTTAGGTTAGGCTAGTGGAGCGTGCATTTATTGACCTTTTGGCCAAGATTTCGACCCGGGCTTCAGCGCGTCGAGGACGTGGACTTGCCCGATTTGAACGCGTGCAATACGGCAGATCAACACCCGTAAAGAAGGGCTGAGTTCTGACGTTTGTAGCCACAGGAGCAGGCGACAGCTCAGTGGCTAGCGAGCTGAGGTGTGGTCCAGAGACCGCCGTCTAAAGGATCGAATCCCAGCTGTAGAACTTTTTTTCGCGCTCTGCCCGACAACGATGTGATGGACCGGTACGCAAACAGTCGCTGGTTCGAATCTAGTCGACGGAACCCTTTTGCCTTTCTGCCAGCTATATGTTTCGGGGTGTGAGCCTCATCGGAGATAAGCTTCGCCTAAGAAAAAGCCTCATTGGCTCAGTTGGTAGAGCGCGCGCCCGGGACTCAGATGGTTGTCGGTTCGAATACTGACCGAGGCTCTTTTTTCTCATTTAGTAGTTTGCGGCGCGGGGACCAAGGGTTAGGACAAAAGACCAGCCGACATGGGGAGGTGGACTTGACCGCCTACTCAGCAGCCCCCCTCCCCAATCATCAAAAAAGAAAAAAAGTTCGCCCCGACCAGGACTTGATCCCTGGGCCAAGGGTTCCCTAGACCACACCCCAGCGCGCTCGCCACTCGGCTGTCGGCTCCACTTGTCAGCGGAGAGTTCAGAACTCGGTGCTGCTTTACGGGCCTTGGTCTCCCGGATTGCACGCGTTCAGGTCGGGTCAAGTCCACCTCCTCGACGCGCTGCAGCCCGGGTCGAAATCTTGTCCAAAAGGCCAATAAATGCACTCTCCGCTAGCCTAACCTCGCCGCGCTCGGGGAGCTCATTTACTGGCCATTTTCCTTGTTTCTGGCCAGGAGTCGACCCGGGCTGCAGCGCGTCGAGGAGGTGGACTTGACCCGACCTGAACGAGTGCAATCCGGGAGACCAAGGCCCGTAAAGCAGCACCGAGTTCTGAACTCTCCGCTGACAAGTGGAGCCGACAGTCGAGTGGCGAGCGCGCTGGGGTGTGGTCTAGGGAACCCTTGGCCCAGGGATCAAGTCCTGGTCGGGGCGAACTTTTTTTCTTTTTTGATGATTGGGGAGGGGGGCTGCTGAGTAGGCGGTCAAGTCCACCTCCCCATGTCGGCTGGTCTTTTGTCCTAACCCTTGGTCCCCGCGCCGCAAACTACTAAATGAGAAAAAAGAGCCTCGGTCAGTATTCGAACCGACAACCATCTGAGTCCCGGGCGCGCGCTCTACCAACTGAGCCAATGAGGCTTTTTCTTAGGCGAAGCTTATCTCCGATGAGGCTCACACCCCGAAACATATAGCTGGCAGA
>NW_026267288.1:155564-158107 GCF_000697945.3 Frankliniella occidentalis | reverse complement strand
ATTTAAAAAATGGAACATTCAATAAGAATACAAGAGTATTCAATTAAAGTAAAAGTATGTGATGTGAAAATGTAAATTTACCTCAGACATAACATGGAGGTGTTTTTTCAAAGTACCACACAGAAAAGCGACGCAAGTGTGATAGACCTGCATCAACTTATAAGGTGGGCTTTAAAATCCAGTTGATTAAGAAACTCCATTAAACGTTTAAGTGATGATGAAAGCTTTGGCCATTAACAATGAGGACCGAGAGTCCACAACAACTGTGCCACAACAAAGCACAACACAAAAGGGGACACAAGCACACAAACATATCAGACTCTCATGAGCACAGGACAATGACACGGATCACAAAAAATTCAAATAAAGTATAAGGTACATTAGAAGTAAAGATATACACAGTCCAACGCCTCGTTCGCTCCTGCACACGACACTCACGTCACATTGTTGTTGTGGTCCACAACCAGCCAGTAGCGGCGGTAGAGCCGAGCGTTCGCCGAGTGTCCCAGGGCCCCCGCCCGCCCGGAGGCCAGGGGATGGTGTCAGAAGGAGGCGCACGGCGGTCCCGTGGTCTCGGGCGAGAGGAGCGGCGCCCCCGACCCTCTGAAGGACGCACAGGGGCTGCTCGGGGTGCTGCTGCTCCCACTGCTCGTCGTGCTCAAGTTACTCGAGCTGCTCAGGTTGTTGTTGTTATTGCTGGAGGTGGTGATGCCGTTATTGTTGTTGTGGAAGGCTGGCGACTGCACGACATAGTGGGTGAGCCGGGTGGGCAGGCAGCCGGCGTTGAGCTGGTAGAACTCGACCAGCTGGAGCACGTCGTAGAACTTGGTGACGCCCGAGTCCAGCGAGTAGCAGATGGCGTCTCTGACGGGGTCAACCACCTGCACGAGAAAGAGGGAGGTGAGATAGAGAACCGGCAGCGGCAACGCCGCAGAGATGGCACCGCGATAAGGGGCGGGAGCACTTACCGGCTGGATCTGCGTGTGGAGCACCTTCCCCGCGCACTTGAAGGTCAGGACGAACGCGCCCGGCGAGCTGCGACTGTCCCGCACCAAGAACACGCTGCAAAAAGGAAACGCACATTAGCAAAACGGGACGAGGAGGCGGCCGCTGCCGGCGGGGAAGTCCGCCACTGCCACTACCCCGCGCCGCGCGGTGGCGGGTACGCGTGGCGGGGGGTATCGCTACTGTACAGTACTCACCCGTCCACCGTGCCGTGCCTGCTGACAAGCTGGGCAGCCTGCTCGCGGGTCATCCCCGAGTGGAACCAGGGCTGCGTCGTGTGGATGCCCGACTCGAGGCCGAGCGCGGCCGCCCCCGCGGCCCCCGCCGCCCCGACCGCCCCCGGGGGCCCGCCGCCGGGCGCGAGCGACTGGTTCATGCGCCGCCAGCGGCGCTTCCACGAGTAGCCCTCGGCAGCGGCGATCGCCTTGGCCTCCTTGGGGTCCTCCACGATGCGGCCTACGGCGCCGGTGAAGTCCATGGCGACGCGCGAGCGCACGCTCTCCTGCAACAGGAACACGCCAATGAGCCTCTGCTATTTCACACAGCAGCACATAAGAAATCGAAGGGTACTTCATTATTAATTCAAGCGTGCGACGGTTTAGATAAGAAGAACCTAACTCATTTTTTAAAAACTCATAATTTGCTGTGATTTTTAATTGATGTTTTAAAATTGTTTTTGAGGGTGTATACACTGAATTTTTCGAGTGAAGTATCCTCTCGAAAGAGATACTTACGATCGGAACGGTATAGCTGTTGTAATCTTTGGAATTGATGCTCTCCACCTGCTTGTTCTTGAAAGAACGGTAGTTCTCCCTGAGTTGACGTCCATACTGCAACAACGACAGGAAAAAAAGAAAGTGAGATCCTCCGTCGACCCATACTAGTACCAGGACCACACCACCTCCAACACGATGTGAGAGAGACCTGCAAAGAGCGAGCTAGGCCCCTCTCCTTCGATAGGCGAGAGGCATTTAGCTCGTGTAGGTCGCTCTTTTCAGGTATCCCGGAGCCCCACTCACCTTAGCGAGCCGCATGGCAGTGAGCAGGCAGGTCCTCACGCGCTCAGAGTCGCACGCGAGGCACTTGAGCGAGGCGACGCCCTCGTTGTTGTCCCTCTCGCCGCCCGAGGGCCGCAGGCACAGGCCCCACTCGGTGGGCGCGCGGAGCTGGTTGCGCGCGTTCAGGCACGAGTAGACGGTGTAGTCCCGCAGGCTGCACAGCAGCTGGACACCGCCGTGCGCGTCCACATCGCCCTGAAACAAAAGAGAGATGCACACCGATAAGAAACCGTTTTCAACTTCCTCCTGCGCCCCGGCAGCAGCCGCCAGCAGTCGCTTTCCTCAGTCCCCCCGGGTTTCTTTTGTCTTTTTTCGAATAGAATTTGATATTCTCTAGGCGTCGCCGGAAGCGTCATGAGCGCTCTGATGGTCGGTTGGGCGGTGCTGACCCGCTCACCGGTAGACAGCTCACGCCTCTGGCGTGCAGCCTGCAGCCCCGCGACCACGTGGCCGCAGCGGCAGCGGCAGGGGACGCATGGG
>NW_026267288.1:150204-155499 GCF_000697945.3 Frankliniella occidentalis | reverse complement strand
GGGGGGGGGGAGACACGGCGGCACGGCGGAACAAAGCAGATGACTCGCCCCGTGTCGCGTGGCTGCCCGCGGGGCGTGGCGCGGAGCGGAGCGGCGCGGCGCGACCGACTAGCGAGCGAGCCGAAGCGACGACGCCGCCGCCGGGGCAAAAGGCGGCGGCAACGGCGGAGCGGACGCGGACGACGTCGCTGATTCAGACGTGAAGTGACTAAGCCAACAGGTCTCTACAGGTCCCCACCCGCCGCCCCGCTCTGTAGGGCAAGGCGCCTCGCCCGCCTCGCCCCGCCCGCCGCGCCACGCCCCGCGCCTAAGTGAAGTGACACGGCACTGTGAAAAATCCAAAAGAGTCGGAGGGGGCGGAGGGGACGGGGAGCAGGCGACGCCCTCCCCCCAGCTTTTTCACTTCGAGGCGTGTGTTGCTGAGGGGCGCAAAGCAAGCAACCGGCCGACACGCCGAGTCGTCGTCGTCGGCCGAGTCCAATCGGAAATCTCCATTGTTTGCAAAGGGCCGTCGGTCGGTCGGTCGGGGCGTGTGCACGCAAGGTGCACCGGGACCAACACCAGCGGGGCGTAGGCAAGCAACGCCGTAGGCAAGCGCACAGAGGGGGGGGGGGGGGGGAAGCCGTGTTTAGTTTACGGCCCGGCGAAAATAGCCAACACACTTGTACACTTCTGGTACTGTACCCCCCCCCCCCCCCTACACACACACACACCGGGGGGCCCTCCTGTACTCGGCGAGGAAAATAGAAGGGTGCTAGAGGAGGTCCGGCACGGACGTGACGTGACGGACAGACGGAGGGTCCGCAAGCTGCGGCCGTGGCGGCCGAGCCGCCGAGCCCTCGCGGCGAAAGTGTTTTCTCCGTATCGATCCCATTAGCATAACAGCGACCCATCGACTGCTAGGCTGCACTTGGCTGAACAATTACCTCGATAAGCACGAGCAGCCCGGCGCGGTCGGTCCGGTCCGGTTGGCCGCGGCCAGCGCAAGAGGGGACTTCCTCGATAACCTCTACTAAAGGCGGCCCCCCGCGCGCCTGCTCACCCTTACTGCAGCAGCGCGGCGGGGCCCGTGGTGGGGCGGGGTGTGGCGGGGCGGGGTGTGGCGGGGCGTGGCAGACAGCCGGGCGCCGCGGCGCGAGGCACGACGCAGAGGCGTGTCCACTCTCACGCCTTTGCAGCTCGCCGCCGCTACCGTGGCCGGCCTGGCAGCGCCGGGCCGGGCCCCCGCGCACCGCCGCGCGCTGCACAGGCAGGGGCGTCCAGAAAGGCACGTGCGTACGCGATCCTAACGGTCACGCTTTCGCGCACGCATTAGCATAACAGCGCAACGTCCCTCCGGCGTTACGTAACGGATCGGGAGGCTACAACTGCTGCTGAGCGTTATGTACTTCTACGCCTCGCCCGTCCCGCCCGTGCGGCGGTGGTGGCCGTTCACCCTCTGCTAGGAAGGGTTGGCGAAGCGGAATCCCCATACAACCTCAACCCTCGCGCTGTCTCTCTAGGGGGCCCGACGGTGGGCACGGGAGACCAGCACACCTGCCTCGTCGCTCACCCTCCCCAGGGGAGTGGACAGAGGGAGAGCGTTACGCGTACTGTACACACACACACACCCTGCCCTGCCGCCAACCAACCCCCCCGACCCGACACAAGTGCCGACGGGACGGACGCGACGGACGGGACGGCGCGAGGGGTGCGGATCGCACAATCAAAGGAGGGCGAGGAGAGGGCCCCGGAATAGAACTCCCCGCTCGCCTCGCCAGCCTTTCTAAGAAACGCCCACCGACCACAGAACGCTGCTGCTCCTGGTCTTGTCGGCAATGGGGCGAGGCGGGGTGGGGCGGGGGCGCGACCCCGTAGCCCAGCACGTGGTGTGGGAAAAAGGGAGGAGAGTTCCCTCGCGGCGGCGGCAGGCTTAACAAAGACGACGGTCGGCGGCGCGTAGTGGGCGGGCTGTCGGGGGCCCCGCCCGCGGGGCGCGCTCGCCCGCCGGCCGAGAGGGCGGCCGCGAGGGGGAGGACAGGCACACGGCTGCGGGGGTCAGCGAACCAGCTGCTGGTCGATGCGCGCGCGCGTCCGCGGAACACCAGAACAGGGCACACACATGAAAAACGGGGGCCGGCCGCCGAGGGGACACCCATCACGTCCGAAAAGGCGAGGCAAAAATAAATAAAAACGAGGCGGTCTGTCACGAAAAGAGAGCAGTACAGTACTTGTGTATATGCGGTGGTGCGGACGACTACATTAGAGGGCATGGCAAGGCAGGCAAAGGCATATCGTGACGATTTACGTAGCGTGACTCTGGAGAAAAGAAACATACAGCGCACATCAGGGCCGAGTGACACACGCCGAACGACGCTTCGCCACCGCCGCTTCGTCACCACCGCCTTTTATTTTCACTGCAGGTGCCCGCCGCGCGAGAAAACTTGTGTGCCACAAAAGGAGACTACTTCCCCTTGCTGCTCAGCAGCAGCAGCAGCACGCCGGCCGTGGGTTTTAAAAAACATTTAACGGGCAACGCGAAGAGGAGAAGAGATAGCGCGACAAGGGAAGCAGGGGGTGGCGTGGGAGCCCGCGCAACGCTCCGCCACAAACGAGCAGCCACATACTGCAACTCTCGGGCGGCGCCGGCCGGCTCGGGTCGGGGGACGGGTCGCACATATGACACCACCACTCCGTTGTTGCAGAGCGCTCTCCTCGACGACGAACGACCTGCTCTCCTCCTCTGCTTGCAACAGTTTGCCAGTCTTTTATCTCCACGCGGATGAAAAAGTAAAAAAAAAGTGGCTTCACCAGCTGCAGCCTCTCGTATACACATATACGGACTTGCATGCAGAGGTATTAAAAAGCTCAGCTTTTATTGCCTTCACGAACCGCCACATTTACGGACAGACATTTCCGCCGACCAGCAGAAACAAGAAAAGATGTATGTAACTTGAGGCCTCATCAACCTCCGTCGATCGTAAACTCGGGAGGCAAAAATCTCGGGGGGCCGCGATGATGACGACGACGACGACGGGCGTCTGCTTACCACCCGGCGCCCCGGCCAACCAGCCGGCCCGTTGGGTTGGTCCGGCCAGCCAGTCCGTCCCTCCTCGCCTGATTACCCGGGCGCGGGGGGAGGAGGGAGGGGAGCAAAGAAAAACGCTCCGCCGCCCTCCTCTCCGCACCGGACACGAGAAGCAGCAGAGCCGTCGTGGCGGCGATTAAAACTTGCGAGAGGAGAAGAGAACAACACCAGGGAGAAGTATAGCAGAGGGAGGCGCAAGGGGCAAAAAAACACTACCCGCGGCGGCGCCATTCGCACCTCCAGGGGCGGAGCGGGGTGGGGCGGGGCGCCGCCGCGGGTGACTGGGCACCGCGTGCCCCGTGCCGCGCCTTCCGTCCGCGGGGAGATAAATCTGAGGCGCGCGGGAGATAAAAGAGCAGAGCAGGGAAAGAAGGCAGCCACCCATTGTTTCCGGTCGAAAGGCATCGCGCGCTGCGCGGGGCGGGGGCGGGGCGGCGAGGGGCGTGGCGGACCCGAAGAGAAGAAGAACAACAAGAAGAAGGGGGTCATTTGGGCGGCTCGGAGCAGCTGACCATCGGGCCGCCAGCCGGCCGGTGCCCGTCGTGGGGCCGTACCCATCCGCCGCCCGGGGCGCAACGCCGCACGCCGGCCATGCCCTCCCCCCAAGGCCCCCCCTACTCTACCGTCAACTCGCGGACGTTTCGTCGAGGTGGACTGGAAACGAAATGTGTGTGGACTTCTTTTTTCTGCGCCGTACTTACAGCCGGGCTGGCTTGAGCGACCACCCCGTCAATGTTTGCGTGTATACACTATACCCGCCTCCCCTTTTCCCAGTCCGCGTACAGCCTTCATAACCAACTCCCTAAAACGAGGAGACTTTTTTGATTTAAAAAAAGAAGAACACGAGATAGTGCTTTTGACATTTAGTTTCCTCTCACACGTCAACCGTGTCGCCCTCGGGCCGTGAGCGGATACGACCGCAATGACGACGTGACGTCGACGGCCGACCTCCTCCACCAGAGGGACTCGCGGGAGGAGGAGGAGGAGGGCAGCACGCAGAAGCGGCCCGCGGAGAGAATTACCCGGGCCGTGAGTGCGAGCCTGTGTACCGGGGGGCGTAGAGAGTACTGTACCGTACTGTACCGCCCGAGTGACAAGTAAGAGGCGGGCACGCCGCCGCTCCAGTTTCCAGAGAAACGATGGGCGAGAGCGAAACAAGAACAGGAGTGGCAGAGGAGGCGCCCGACGGACGTGTTCGCGCGGGGTCCTAGCTGAAAACGATCGCTAAACGCCCCCTCCTCCTCCTCTCTCCCGCGCGCCCCGCTCGCCCCGTTCCGGGTCGGACCCGGTCCGGGCCGCGACCGGCGGACCGGCGGAGACCGGCGCGGGGTCCGGGGTGAGCGGGGACGCGCCTGTAATTATATACTTTGCAGGATGGACACGAAACGACTCTCTAGGCCTGTGGGCCGCGCCGGCCGGGGCCCGGGCCGGCCGCCTCTCCCAGAACAAAGAGCGGGCCGAGCCGGCCGAGCCCAGAGCCCACTTACAGCGCGAGCCGAGGCGAGGCGAGCATGGACTACATCGCCGTGGTTGCCGGCCGTGTGCCCCGGGCCCGGGCCGTCCAACAATACAGCTGGCCCCGACGCATTACAGACGTTTCGAAAACGTTGTTCCGGTCGGCTGCATGGCAAGGGTCACCTCTCCTCCTCCTCTCCGGCCCGGGCACGGCTACGGCTCCCCCTCCGGTACCTCAAACAAAACCGAAAACCTAAAGAGGTGCTTCAGTTGAGCGACGGCGACAAGAGGAGAGGAAGGGGAAAGGGCGGGAGAGAGGCGGACAGCTGAGGGATAAGGGGGAGAGAGGGAGAGCGCCTGATTCCATGACAGACCACCGAATTTGCCTGCCGCAGACAGCTGAGCCCCGCCCAGCTGCTGCCGGTCGGTCCTCGTGCCCCCGCTGTTACCACCCACCCCCCTGCACCCCGCCGCCTTCTCAGGTCGGATTTCGGTCCTCTGGGAGCCAGGACTCGCAACAATGGACGGACGTCACGTTGGACGGACGCCTCGCTACTCGGCAGCCCGACGCCCCGACGGCTATTTAGGGCTTTAGCTAATTCTCACCCTTCTTCTCCCCCACCCGCACCCGCCGGGTCCCTTGCCCCCCGGACCACCTCCTCCTCTCGCGAATGAAGATTGACATCGTCTAAACGGCAGACAAATGGTGTTGCTTAAGAAAAAAAATTAGCGACAGGAACTCCCTTGGCGGGGCACCCGACCAACGCCCCCCC
>NW_026267288.1:139509-141169 GCF_000697945.3 Frankliniella occidentalis | reverse complement strand
TTTTTAAGTGCAAAAAATATTTTTTCCAGTGTATGATGAACCTTTAAATGTATAAACAAAGTGTATTGTACATCTGTAAATAGTAATAAATGACTGTAGTTAGTATCTACATTATAAAAGTAAAAAGGGAAGCCGTTGTTTGCGAACTGTGAAATATCCGTACTGATATTCTCCTGACACTTACACGGTAATTGACCTCGATCTCGGCTCCAAATCGCCGCAGAAAAGTCGCAGACCGCTTGTTCGACGCGAAATGAAATTCCTCGCAACATTTGCTAAGGAAATATCTCAGCCACTACGACAGGTTTCGAGAAAAACAAGAAATTCCCTCAGTTTTACTCTGTAAAATTTTCTTACTGCAAGTTCTGCTGCCGACAACAGCCGTACCTAGTGCGGCATCGCTGCCATGAGTATACTGTTCGAAAGCCACATGCTTAGCGAACATAATGCAAAAGAAATAATTGTTCTAGCGCTATTCGTACAGCTGCCATTAGCGCTAATAGGGCTCGGTGTAGTGCGCCCGCCCGGCAGGTAGGCAACCCGCTATCCAGGCCGCCCGCACGGACTGCGGAAGTGGCTAGCGGGCGAAATCAGCGAAGGACTACCATAGGAACATGTGTACAAAGTTTCATGCTTCTAACCAAAAGTGCAGGGTCCGTGCACTTAACGACTGGACTAGCCAGCAGCTGGCTCGGCCCGCCTGGCAGCAGGCCGGCCGAGCCGAGTCGAGCCGCGAGTCGAGCCGAGTCGAGCCGAGCCACGCGAGGGGTAAGCCCGGCCGCCGGGAGGAGGCGGCCCTGCCGCGAGGCTAGCGCGCCCGGCTCGGCACGGCGCGGCAGCCGAGCCGGGCCCGCGGAGAGAGCGAGCCCAGCCGGGCCGCACTGTAGCCGCGAGCTCGCAACCCCCGAAAGCCACCCCCAACGCCTAAACGCCGCCGCCTCCGCCGCTGCGCTTCGGACCGGCCCAAAATGTGCTGACAAAACGCCGGTGGCGCGGCGGTGCGCAGCGAAGGGGAGGAGAGATAGAGGATTTATTGCAGAGTTAAGCACCTTAAAAGCGCCACTGCAAGCATAAGCCACTCGCTCCGCAGAGAAGACCACAACTTGACGGCGCCCACGGGCAAACGGCACGCGCGCACGTACGGAAGGTACGGTGCACGTACGGCGCACGTAGCGTACGGATCCTGGGCAGCGCGTACGTGCGCGGTACAGCGGGCATGGACCGGCCGGCCGGCCACCAGCCGGGCCTCCAGCTGCAACTGACAATCAGCTGTTGCCGGCCGGGCCCCCGGCTCGGCTCGGCCGCCCGCGCCCGGCTCCGCGCGGCCCGCTCCGCTCCGCTGCTCGGCTCGTCCCGCGACAGGACGGCGGCCGGTGCCCGGCACAGCTGCGATACCTGGCCGCGCACAGCGCCGCGCCTCCCCGCCGAGGTGGTGGAGGCCGGGCCCGCGGCCGACCAGCCCGCCGCCTTTCAGGCTCTCAGCTTTTACTACTTCCATTAACGTCATTCAGCGCACCCCGCTCAGCAACCCCCCGTCCTCCACCCCTCCCTTTCCCCGGCCCCGTATCGGTTTGGCAGCGTGACAAAATGACGAGCGCAGTGACAGAAAATAAAATTCATGCGCCTGACACGGCACAGAGAAATGGCCGGGCGTCGACGG
>NW_026267288.1:137767-139144 GCF_000697945.3 Frankliniella occidentalis | reverse complement strand
CAGACAACAAGGACCCGGACTCGGACCGCCCCGCGCTCAGGCATTTCTGCAGAGGCATCCACCAATCCAGCCCCTCCTGGAATGCCACCCTCGCCGTCCCGCTCTCTCCGTCCGTCTCCCCCCCCCCCCCTCTCTCCCTCTCTCTGGCACAGCCGCATCGAGCGCCGGCCGGATTAGATCAACGAGCACGGCATCAAGGGGAGGATGGCGAGAGGGAGAGAGAGCGACGGAAGGAGCGACAGGCCCAGCAGCCGGGCCATAGACGCGCCTTTGATAGAGCGGTACAGTGCGCCTGTAACTGCATGAGCGCACCGCCACCGCCCGCACTGGTAGCGACCGATAGCGGCCGTGGAATTCGTTATCAGGCCTCTCTCTCTCTGCAATGGTGGAGGCGAGGCCGCAAAAGTACCCCCCCCCCCCCCGCTCAACTGCACCCCTCACTCCTCCTCCTGCTCCCCGCGGGCCGAAGCGACCGACCGACCGAAGCGTATTGGCTCATAATATTTTCAAAGGCAAACATACAGACAGGCGGATAAAGTAAACGGGGCAACTTGACGGTCGGCGGTCGATCGGGCCGACTCTAACACACACACACACGACTAGAAATGTGCAGCCAACCGGCGGCAGCGGACTGGCTAAGTCGCCACCCCAGCTCCCTCCCGCTCGCCTGTCGCTTTCGCCCTCACACTAGTCGTGGGATGGCAACAACTTTTTATTTCCCTTCCAGCGATATCAGCACAGCCAGTCGTCCCCGGCTCTGCGGGGCGGTGTCGTGTGGCATTCAAAGGGGTTAATGGGGGACGGTCTTCGCCAACACCACAGCGGAATGCCAAACTGGGTCGCGCCAGCTGGTCGCATCCCTAATGCGATCACGGGGGGAGGCGGTGGCGGCGGCACCAGTAGGGGGGCGGCGGGGGCGGACGTAAGACAAAAGCAGTCAATCTGCCGCCGCGCACACCATACCGCCGCCACCCGCCCAGCACAGCCCGCGCGCGCGACGGCTGCAGACCGCCGGGCGCGCAGCTGAAACCCCACTCCACCCCCACCGCGCGCTGCAGCTGTTTCCTTCGCACACCGCCCCGCGCGTCAAAAACCGGTAGAACACACTTCTTTCTTTCTAATCCCCCTTTGTAACGTGACTCGCGGAGCGATTCACGCCGCTGGCTGCCAGCGCGGGCGGGCCGGCGCGCGGGGGGGCTGACGTGCCGCGCACTACTCGCCCTCCGTGCCGCCGCGGCATTCATCAGCCCCGGTACGTACGACCCGTCGTTGTCGCGTCCTACCCCCACCTCCCCTCTCCACCCGCCGCGACCCGCTCGTTTTTATTTCGATGACTATACCACTTCCCGCTCCCCCATGAGAGCCCCCACCCCCAAC
>NW_026267288.1:129301-137717 GCF_000697945.3 Frankliniella occidentalis | reverse complement strand
GACACAGTTTTTTTCTGTGCCCCTCCCCCTCTCCCCATTATGCCAGCAACAGTGGCAGGATTCAAATCAGAATAGAAAGGGGCATTACGAGCGACATCACAAGTAGCAGCACCAGCAGCGGCGGCGGCTCTCGCCAGAGCCAGGGCCCCGCAGCTACAAAATCCCGGCGAGGAGACAATGATGCGGTAGTTTGCACGAGCAGCAGCTTACAAGTCGTTGAGAAAACCGGGTACAATGCCCGCGCGCCCGGCCGGCCCCGTCGTCCACCCACAGAAACTTATTCTCCGCCTTCCTCCTCTCCCTAGTCTCTGTCTATCGCGGCGAAGTAACACGCCGCCGCCGTGGTCGAAAGGGAAGGGCCGCGGGGTGGTGGTGGAGGAGAAAAGGGGGTGGGGGGAGTTAGGGTTCGTCAGAAGCCGCGGCGGGTGGCACGACAGCCGCCAAACGGGGTGGACGGGGTAGGTTGGTGGATCTTCTGAGATCTTGGCACATGCCGGCCGGCCGAGCGCGGCGCGGATTGCATCACGCCCATCATGTGGTGCACGGCATGGCGGTGGCAGGGCGCGGCCCGACGCGGGCAACGCCGATGGCAGAGCCAGCCCGCCGTGGGCCGCGGGTGACGTTGCCACCCGTTGCCAGGTTTTAGTTGCAAAGTGCGTGCGTGCGTGCGTGCGTGTGGTGCATGGGGAAGAGAGGAAAGGGGTTCGAGGGAAATTTCTCCCCAGTGCGCGGGAAGTCGGAGGAATAAGAAGGGGGCAACCGGGGGGCAACATTCTTGGACCGCTCAGCAGCTCACTCACACATACGAGTAGGGTGAAATTCGGTCGCAGAGGGGCAGCGCGGGGAGGGTGCGAGGGACGGGGGGTTAAGCCTCAAACGCGACGGCATGCAGACCCCGCAAATAAATTATTGTCGCGGCGAGCCGGGTTTCGCAGTCGACGTGCAGCAGGCGAACTGTAGTCCGTACCGTAAGTACTCTACTCCCCGTACAGAGGCCTCTCCCTCGTGCGAGCGAGCGCGAGCGATGTCGCAAGCGAGGCGCACAGGGGGTTGGCGGACCAAGAGAAGAAGCTACCGCGAGGGGTGGGGTGGTGAGGCAGCACCGAAATGAGCAAAATCAAGCTGCTGAAGGGGTGATGATGTAACCCCCGCGCTGCGCGAGTGAGCCGCTGCCGCCGCGGGGTAGGCCGCCGTCGTGGACCAGCCGGACCGGGCGAGGCCGGCCGGAGGGTGACGCAAGGCGAGGGGTGCAAAGTATCATCATGCGAGGCGAGGAAGGTGAGGTATATGCGTATGATAAGCGCGACGGTCCGGGGCCGGGCCGGCCGGCCGGGGGAGAGGGGAAGGGGGACACTGCACATCGCTGCACATCAGGCGTTGCATCACTCTCTGGGCTGACGGGCGGCGGACGGACGGACCGACCGACCGACCGGCCGACCGACCGGCGGGGCAGACCCACTGGAAGGAGACGACCGTGGGATCGATCACCTGACGGGACCGACCGCCGCCGCCGCCTTGAGGAGGGCCTCCTTCGTCCCCTCGGGCGGGTCCGCCACCAACCATCTCCCGCCCCCGCACCGCGCCGGCCAACAAGACGTCTGTCTGCGCTGCGCACCTCGTCTCCGTCTCACCGGCACAAAGACCGGCACTTTGCCGGCAGCAGCGGCGGTGGCGGTGCGCGCCGCCCCCGCACCCGCCCCCGCACCAGCCCGTATCGCTCAATGCGGCTCACTCGCATCCCCCAGGCCCGGGCCGGGCGGTGGGCCGTGCCGGGGGGCCGGCCGCGCTTACGCCACGGGACAAAGAAAGGGTGCCGCGGGGGGCGGACCCGGGGGGCGGCGCGGAGGCGGTGCGGGGGCGGTGCGGGGGCACCGAGCACCGGCTCAGAGGGGTGGACCGGAGCGGACAAAGCCCCGCGGAAATCACTTCCGCACCGGCGCCGACTGCTTCTCCTCGTCGGGGTTGGTCACCCCAGGGGGGCCCTCGGCGAAGCGGAGGTGCCCCAAGGGTCGCCGACGCGGAGGTGGTCGCCGGCCCGTCTGCCTCCGGCGGCCGCGTCCGGGACCGCGAACGCAGAGCCTCCAGACCAGACCGACCGAGCCGCGGACAATGGAAGTCCGCGGGGCAGCAGCAGCGGCGCGACAACAAAGAAGACTCACCTCACGACTGTCCCCGAGTCCTCGCCGCACGTCCTGATCGTGTCCGTGAACACTGTAATCCAAGTCCCGGCGGTCCGACTCCGTCCGCGTCACTCTCCCTTGCTCTTGCTCCCGGCTCGGCTCCGCTCGGCTCGGCTCCGCGGCTGTCAGGTGCCAACTGTCACTTTGGCGAGCGCGCGCACAGCTCCTGCTTCGATGGTGTCCCGGCGCACACTGCTGGCTGTCAGGGCTGCAGGCTCAGCCTAGTGCGGTCGCTAAGCGACATATAAAGGGGGTACCCTGCACTTTTGGTTAGAAGCATGAAACTTTGTACACATGTTCCTATGGTAGTCCTTCGCTGATTTCGCCCGCTAGCCACTTCCGCAGTCCGTGCGGGCGGCCTGGATAGCGGGTTGCCTACCTGCCGGGCGGGCGCACTACACCGAGCCCTATTAGCGCTAATGGCAGCTGTACGAATAGCGCTAGAACAATTATTTCTTTTGCATTATGTTCGCTAAGCATGTGGCTTTCGAACAGTATACTCATGGCAGCGATGCCGCACTAGGTACGGCTGTTGTCGGCAGCAGAACTTGCAGTAAGAAAATTTTACAGAGTAAAACTGAGGGAATTTCTTGTTTTTCTCGAAACCTGTCGTAGTGGCTGAGATATTTCCTTAGCAAATGTTGCGAGGAATTTCATTTCGCGTCGAAAGAGCCGTCTGCTGCGTTTGCACGTTGACATGGAGCTCAGATATCAATGGCGGGTCGCGGACATGTAGCGCTCCAGTTCGGCAGCAGAGTGGACAGCGCGCGCGCGCCTCCGTTCACGGCGCCTTACTTGCCGCGTTTTGGGCTTCGCTGGTTTATTGGTCGTAAATTTTTAGTTTTCATAGAAACGGGAGGGAATACCGCTCTTGCGTGTGCTCGGCGCCGACCAACGCTGTAAGGAATGCGTCGCCTAGCGCGCGATACACGGAAATGTAAACACTCTTGAACCCTGCCGGGGTCCTTTGGCCCTAGCTGGGTCAGTTGCCGTCCTGACGGGTTGTGAGGAGGACGTTTGTGAAGTGAGTGTGTAGTGCGTGTTCTGTGTGAAGACTGACTCTGCGTGCAGCGAACTGCTACTTTACTGTGCATCCCCACGCCAAACTATTTTCCGCCGGATCACCGTCAAAACGTAAGTGACTTGGCTACGCCCCGCAGCACTTATTGCAGCGGTAGTGCGGATAGTATTTACACTTTTAAAGACCAGAAGTGTTTTCTTGTGATTCAGTATGTCTTTTTTCCCTTGGAAGGTGTGCGTGTGTGCGTGGGTGGTGGTGGTGGTGGTGGTGTCTGTGATGGTTGCGGTGGTGGTGGTGGTGGTGTGGAAACAATTATGTTCTCAATCGTGGATGCCAGTACGTCGCGAGAGCAACCCCACACGCCAGTAAACTGGTCAAAATGTTTCCTTTGCCAGAAAACGACAGCTGATAGACTGGTTAACCCGAAGCAGGCGGGTTGTGCTATGCTAGCTGCAAATCTTGCAGAATTTCATGCCATCGGGGAGCTACCGTTTCCTCTTGATTTTCTGATTAGTTATGACCCTGTGGAAATCCAAAATTGTCTCGAGGGTAATCAAGCAGTGTGGCATCATAAATGTTACCTGAAATGTAACAACACGAAGCTAAATCGCGCAAAAGCGAAGTATGAGGCGAAAAAGAGGCCGAGTACCTCTACTCACCCATCGCCCAAAAAAACGCGGCGTATGTGCGATACCTCGCACAATCCAGATGTTTGTCTGTTCTGTGACAAACCAGCATCCCGGGGCATCGTACTTCATCAAGTGCAGACACCCGACTGTGATGAGTATATTAGAAAAGGTGCGGAAATGTTAAGAGATACAAAATTAAAGGCTAAGTCATCAGAGCGGTGCGACTTGATCGCATTGGAGGCCAAATATCACCTTGATTGCTACGCAAAATTCAAAAAGAGAGTGCAGCAACAGGAGAATAGGGAGAGACCCGACGAACGGAGGCAGCAAATCGAGGCACTGGCATTTGCAGGACTCGTATCGTACCTTAAAGAAGTTGCTCAAAGTGAGGACGATGCCTTCCCTGTTTTTAGCATCCCGCAACTGTCCCGACTATATGCAGAAGGTATGCAGGAGCTGGGTTATGAGTACAATGTGCATGCCACTCGGCTAAAAGACAGAATTCTGGAGGCATGCCCATTTCTCCAAGCGCACGAGCAAAAGGGGAAGGAAACCTTTATTAGTGTCCGCAAGGATGTTAATGCTGCAATGCAAAAACTGATTGATCGCAGAAGAGATTACGACGCAGAAAGTAAAGTGTTCTGTGACGCTGCAGCTGCCGCAAGGGACGACGTTTTCAAAAGTCGTGATCGTCACGAAGAAAACTTAGGAAATTTTCCCGAGGATGTCATGGCTCCGCCGTCAATGCTGGCTTTTGTTAAGTTACTCTTTAATGGGCCATGTAGTAGGAGTGGGAGAGACGATGGCGATGACTACGTCGATCAATCTATTGCACAGCTCCTAACTTTCCACATAGTGAAGCGACGGACAGGTAAATCAAGAAGACACAACAGACAGCAAGAGACACCTGTACCTTGCTACCTTGCAATGAAACTGTACGGCGAGACAAGGAAACGGAAACTAATAGATACAACATACAGTTTGGGATTGAGCATTTCATACTCCCGACTGGATTCTATTTTAACTGAGAAAGCAAATGAAGTATGTGCTCACTACCATGCAACTGGCATTGTCTGCCCTCCTTCAGTAATATGTGGACAAAATATTTTTACAACTGCCAGTGTGGACAATATTGACCACACAACATCATCTACCTTTGCGATGAGCTCGTTCCACGGAACGGCCATATCTTTGATGCAGCATTTTCTCCCTGGTCAGATCGGTAGGTATAACTAATTATCTCTGAATCCCTCGTGAGGGTGCACAAACTATATCTATGATCTTTGTTTCAGGGGTTCAATCCAATGTTCAGCCTGTTTCTGAAAATACTGAAAAGAGAAGAGTAATGAAGCTACCTGAAGAGTATGCAATTGTACGCCCATGCTTTACAGACGTTAGAAAGGCTGCCTGCACACTCACAGAAAATAACGAAATTTCGGGACGTCCACAACTCCATGACGAGACTTCGTGGCTCGAGGAATGCGCCGACGGCCAGTGTGTGCCATGGAGTTCGTTTCATGCTGCACAGGATACTGGAGAGAAGCACGTGACCAAAACTGCCCTGCTGCCTCTCTTTAGAGAGCATGCCGCATCGGCTGCAATGATGAAGCATACAATGGACGTAGTGGCAAAGGCAGTGACGAAAATAAACGAAGGGCAGGTCCCCGTTCTGGTGGGTGATCAACCATTGTATGCTCTTTTGAAACAGATACAGTATACTTTTCCAGATACTCATGGAGAAGACAAGTACTTCATTATGATGGGTGGGCTACACATTGAAATGGCTGCCCTCAGAGTAGTGGGAGACTGGCTTGATGGCAGTGGCTGGGTTAGCGCCCTTTTGCAAGCCGAAGTAACTACTGAAGGGAGGGCTGAATCACTTATCAACGCTGGACACGTCACGAGAACGCGATATGCTCTCCAGGTAAGCTAAAAAATACGTGCTTTGTGTATTCTTTTACAGCTATCACAATTTACTTTATTTTTAATTGCCTTATTGCTATTGACAGGTCACTGTGGTAGCGCTGTTCGCACTCCAGAAGAAAGCATATGCAGAGTATTGCGAACAGGAAAGTGACGAATTTTTGATGTCTTTTGAAGACTGGAGAACAAGCAGGGCCAATGAAATTCCGCACTTCCGGTATTGGAACACCGCTATGACTTTGTGCCAGCTAGTACTGCAGTTGGTGCGAGCTCAACGCACTGCGCACTTTGACCTGTACGTTACGTCCCTTCGCCAGTTAGTTCCCTGGTTTTTTGCCTTGGATCATGTACATTACGCCCGGTGGCTGTCGGTGCACGTTAGAGACCTGACTGCACTCCAGGACTCACACCCAGGCATATACAGGGAATTCCAGCGTGGCCTGTTCGTGGCTCGAACGACGGGAAGGGCGTTCTCAGCTATGGGCCTCGACCAAGCACACGAACAGCTGAATGCGCGAATAAAAGGAGACGGAGGTTAGTGACGTGAAGAGTACACTGTATACTTTATTTTTACATACATACTAAACACGTTTCTTTTCTGTAGGTATGATCGGAATAACAGAGAGTCAGTCCTCGCTGATAAAATGGCTGCTTGCTGCCCCAGAGCTCGCGTTGTTAGTTCATGAATTCGAACACAACCACTTGCATATGTATGATAAGGATGACCCTGCTTCGCACCACGACGAATCTGCTACAGCACGTCTTAAATTCACGACAGATGTCAATAATCTCACAGAGGTATTAGCACAGCTCGGCAACCCTTTCGTTGAAGAGGACAAGGAAGAAATCTACAATTTAGACACCAAAAAAGTTGCATCGGCCGAGGTAACAGCAACTGTTATGAATATAGAGGCCCTTGGTGAAAACCTCTACCTCACCTTTGTAAAGGAAAGACTTGAAACTGGAGAGAAGTCCCTGATGGACAATATAAAACAAAATAAACTCCCCCTACCTGGCACAGCAGGTCTGAAGAAAAAAAGTAACGCTCAGGTGAAAATGTCAACACTAAAGCAAGACTGTTCATTGTTCAGACGTCTGTACATCTCTACTTGCAACTCAAAGCGTCAAAGTGACCTTGATGAGTTTTTTAAGCACGAGAATCAACCCGAGCCTCCCGCTCTGTCATTCGGCGGAGAACCTTCATCGTGCACTAAGTCCGATCTAATTGATTGCTTGATAGCCGCCTCTGACGATGCAACGTCGAATACCTGTCCCACTGTAGAAGCAAAAATTATGGACGGGCCTGCTATTGTCCACCTGCTCGGTTCTCAGGGGAGCAAGACATTTACTGAGTACTTAGACAGCGTAATAACGCGCTTTGTTCACAAAGAGCTCGAATCGGTAACTAGAGTGGACTTTGTTTGGGACCGGTACGAGCCGAAAAGCTTGAAAAATTTCACCCGCCAGAAGAGAGGAGATGGAGTCCGAACAAGAGTAACTTTAACAACAAAAGTCCCCAAAAACTGGGCCCAGTTTTTGCGGGAAGCTTCTAACAAACAGGAGTTATTCAACATCATTGCAGCAAAGGTTGTTACTCTTGGTGGTGACGGGGAGAAAGAAGTGTATTCTACCGTCGATAGGGACGTGTTAACATCAAGTAAACGTGATGTCACTGGCTGTCTTGCTCCATGCAACCACGAGGAAGCGGACACCCGGATTATGATCCACGTCAAGGACGCCCTAGTGCAGGGCCACCATCGGATCATGATTCGGACTGTGGACACAGATGTGGTAGTCCTGGCAGTCAGCTGTGTGCAACAACTACCTGGCATTCAAGAGCTGTGGGTGCACATTGGCACGGGGAGCAATCAGAGATTCATTGCTGCTCACACCATCGCTGATTCATTAGGTGAGCATCTGAAAGTTAACACTTTGCTGTTGGGTTCTATCAAAAATAAACAACACACTGTTGATATACCGAACTTTTTCAGGACCGGCAATGTCTCGAGGGCTCCCGGTGTTCCATGCGTTTACCGGATGTGACCAGGTATCGTCATTCAGAGGTAGAAGTAAAAATACTGCATTCGAAGCGTGGATGTCTTTCCCCGACGTCACTGATGCGTTTTTATCCATTGCGGCGGGCAACATGGAGGAAGCAATGTCACTGCTTGAAAAGTTCGTGGTGGCCCTTTACGACAGGTAAAGTGCCCACAACGCTATGATTCCCCCCCCCCGCCCCCCTCGATGTTGCAACGCCTGAAATCCTATGTATTTTTATATTAGATCGTGCTCATCTTCGACGGTGAATGAGTGCCGAAGGTACCTAATCGTCAAGAAAGACCGCCAGGTGGAGAACATCCCACCCACCTATGGTGCACTGAAGAAGCACACTGAACGCGCAATGTACATCGGGGGTTGCATTTGGGGGCACGCCCTGGACCTGACTCAGAATCTGCCGAGTCCAGCTCAATACGGTTGGGTCGAAACAGAGCGCGGGTGGAAGCCTGCATGGACGGATTTGCCACCAGCCTCTAAAGCTTGCCGAGAACTACTAAAGTGCTCGTGCAAAAAAGGGTGCACGAACCGCTGCAAGTGCGTGCAAGAAGGCCTGGGCTGTACAGAAAGATGTCGTTGCAGTGGAAATTGTAAGACTGACTAGATTT
>NW_026267288.1:123407-125625 GCF_000697945.3 Frankliniella occidentalis | reverse complement strand
CTCCTTCAACTCACCCCCCACCCCCAACCCCCCTCACTCACTCACCGTCTGCACTCCAGGCTGAGTAGTACGTCTTTCCGGCTTGTGATAACCTACCCTCTCTGCCAGAGCAGCAGCGAGCAGCGAGCAGCGCGGCTACCAGAGTCTGCTGTATACGGCTGTACAGTCTAGTACTCCCCACACGCCTCAACCCCTACCCAGCCCCCACACATACATTTCTCATACATCGCTTTGCCCACGCTGGCCATGCAGCAGGGCGCGTTGTGGTGCCCGCGGGGCCCCTCTCCGCGTGCGCGACGCCGTAGTACGTACCCGCCGACAGTGCGAGTCACACACACACACACACAGAGGTACGCCAACGATAAGGTGTCGCCGTGCGTTCCACCGAGTTATGGTCCCGTACGAATACGTTCCTCACACTCTTTACGACCGGAGCCGTGCCGTGCCGCGCCACGCCACGCCGTCGCCAAGAGGGCCGCGAGCCGCACCGCGTCCCGGTACTTCTTTTTACTTTGATCAATGCGGCGTTTACCTTTACGACGGTCGCAAGCCCAAAGCCCGCCGACGGCCGCACGCCGCGACGGCAGCCCTTTTCCTCCTCCCAAGCAAAGGGTAGCACCTCAAAACTCTCTACCTCTCTCTCTTACACCACCTGAGCTGCATAATGTGAGATCACGACAAGTACAGTAGCGCTGGCCGGCGGCGGTGTGGCTGGTGCTATGGAGCTACCCCACCCGACCCCTCCGCCGCCCCGCCAGCACCGGGGGGGGGGGGGGGGGGGGTTTATTTCACACACCGGTGGACCGCGCGACGAACATGCGTGCAGCGCGCGTTATGAGAAATCCACACGCACGCGCTCTCAGTGCATGCCCCCCCCCCCCCCTCACTTCCCCTATGCAGCGGGCTTTTTCCGACACAGCCGCGCGTTGCACGCAGTTAGCCACCGACAGCGTCATTGTATTTTTAATAAACTTTTTTTTTTCATCCTTTCCTTATCCAGCGTTATCAACGTTGCCATTGCGAAATGGCGACGAAGACGGCGACGACGCCGACGCGGAGGGGACAACGCGGGGCAAAGAGGAAGAGGGTTGGGTGGTGTCTTTTGCTGTCGTTGCGCGCGACACTAGCCGAGCCGTCAGTCCGTCCGTCCGTCTGGCGGGCGGGCGTTTCCGCGATACCCACAATCACACGGCCGCCCGTCTGTCCGTCCGACCGACCGCCAGCTGCAAGGCGCAGCGCAGCGTGCACCACCGCGCGCTGCATGAGTCAAACGCACGGCCTATGGTCGCGGCCGCGGCGGTCCCCGGCCCGGCCCCGGCCCCGCGCGGCCGCGGAGCGTGTCTACTTCTATCGCCAGGACATCCGGGTGCCGCGGGCACTGCGAGACCATCGCGCACGCACCGCTGATGTGCGGCGCAGGCACGGACGTGCGGGCGCCGTTGCCGCTACCGTCGTCGCCGTCAATCAGACCTTCCCCGCGACCCCGTCCCCGCCGCCGTCGCGCGCCTTCCTCCCTACCGAGCGTCGTCGCGCCGCCAATCTGCAGGCCGCGGGGCCAGACCCGCGATAACGAGTTCAAATTCAATCGTCCTCGGCGCCGCCGCCGCCGCCGATGACGGCGACCTGGCGGCCTGCTGGCCTGCGGCCCCGCGCGCCCGGCCGGCGCGGCGGCGTTGGCGTCGGCGTCGGCGGGTCGATGGCGGCGAGCGTCGCGGCGCCGCGTCGTCCTGACCCGCCGGTCCGCCCGCCGGCCCCGCCCTGGCCCCAGCCCGCGCCGCTGCGACGCCCTCCCGCCCACCTGCGCACCTCCCTCTCCACTCCACCCCCTCAGCAGGGGTAGCTGTAGCGGTACCATCCCTCTCGCTCCCCGGCCCCCGGGCGGGAGCCGGGCGGGAGGCGCTACCTGCTGCTTCGCCGAGCACCGGCCGGGCCAGCAGGGCCAGCCCCCGGATCGATAGAGCGGAGCACAGCGGAGGCCTCGGGGGCCTCAGCGACTCCTGCAGGGGCCCCGGGGCCGCAGCCGCACCCCCGCCGGGGCCCCAGCCAGCCCCCCGCCAGCACCTCCTCCCCTGCAGGGGCGCCGGGCGGGCTGGCTGCTGCAGGCGGTGTTACCTCACCTCAACCCAATTTTTGGAGGCCCGCCCGCTTTTCCGACCGATCATCGAAATACTATTTTACTATTTTTAGCAGATGATACCTTAAATAGCTTTAGACTAAA
>NW_026267288.1:115968-118276 GCF_000697945.3 Frankliniella occidentalis | reverse complement strand
CTGCCCCCACCCCAACCCGCCGCAATCAAGCGAGATGAAACACAGTACACAGAACGCGCGCACACACACACACACCGACAAACGCGCGCACACACACAAGCGCCCGCGCGCACGCTCGCCAAGGGGTGGGGGTTGCAGTGCAACTTGCATGCATCATGCGCGCCGCCCGGCGGGGAGGGCCGCGCCGCCACCAGGTGTGCTTTTGTCCGGCATATTTACGATGTTTTGGTATGAAAAGCCGGCCGCGTCCGTCCCCCGGACTACGTAGTACGTAGTCGCGGGGATCATGGGGAGGACGAGGAGGAGGAGGCCGAGCATATAAGCCGGAGCCCCTGGCCGAGGCCAAGCCCAGCAGAGTCCAGTAGGGGAGGGGAGGGGACAGCAAGGTCCTGGAAGCCTGGAGTGACGGCACATCATCCCCGCCTTATCAATCATCCGTACCGAATCTAGTGTCTGCCGAGAGGGAGGGCCGGCCGCCCGGCCGGGATATCATCGCTCGTGGAGCCGAAACCCCATCTGCCCTGGCGGCGGCAGCAGAACCGACCCCAACCCCACCCAACCGCGCCGCACTCAACCCCCTGTCCTGCCCGCCTGTCCCGCGCGCTCACATGATCGTGCGAAAAGCGTGACGCCGCCGCGCCGCGCAGGCTGCTGCACGTATGACATGTGACATGTGTGACCGCAACGTGATCGTGCCGCGGGGGAGGGGGAGGAGCAGCACTCGCCAAATGCAACCGCTTTGCAAACACCATACGGGCCGAGCAGCAGCAGCAGCAAGCCAGCCACTTTCCCTTAAAAGCAGCAAGCGAGCGCCTCCGCTGCTGCCGCTGCCGACGCCCGCCCCCCAATCTCCTTTCTCCTCCAACGAGTGCGGGAAGATGCTGGCACGCGGCCCAAACGGGCCATCAGTGGAGGAAGTGCAGCACTGCGCGCACGCCTCGCGCCCCACACCGCCACCCCCACCGCCACCCCGGGGGCTCCTCCGGTGCAGTATACGATATCTGGGGCCCGACCGCACTTTAGTATTGCACAGCATACAAGCTGGCAGTCGGTATAACGCACCGGGTGCATCAGAGATGCGACCGTGTTGCGGGTTTGCCTACTGCCTCTGGCCGTAAGGCGCCGTGGTGGCCCCTGCGGCCCAAGAGGGTATATGCGACGTGCTCGCGCTACACTGCAGCAACCATGAACAACATTGAACACCGAAAAATATCGTCTAGAAGGGATAAGTAAGCTGAAGAGCAGGAGGAAAAAGAGAGGGGGGGCGGTAGTACTCGAGGTGGACGCCCGTCTATACCCAGAGGCGACATGGTCCCCACGACGACGACGACGACTGATCGGCTCTGCTACCAAGTTTCTTTCCTTGCTCTCCTGCCTCTCTCTCTCTTTCAGCCCTGCTGCGGTATGATGAAGTGGTGCTCGCTCTCGCTCGCTCCATCCCCCTGAGGCGTTTTCGCCGCTCGCTTGCTCACTCGGCGGAAGTAAGAGGGTGAAGGGGGCGGACGCTAGAGGGGGTAAGGGTAGGGGAGGGGGGAGGGGGGCAGCCCGGCGGCGGACATGAGCCGATAACGCACGGCAACGGTGGCCGGTCCCGCAATTAGACACCCGGGAGGCCGCCGGGCCGCGCCGGACCGCCGCACCACCGCGATAAACCAGCCGCGGCCGCCCGGCCCGGGCCCGGCCCCCAGGTGCACGCCGTCCAGCCTTCCGTATCAGCGTGCGCTGCTGCTGTTGTTGCTGCTGTTGCTGCTGTTGTTACCGCTGCTGCCGCAGCCGCCCCGCTGCGAACCAGTAGAAACCCTTCATCGGCCACCTCCACTCCCCTGGTCCCCGCGCTCCTCCCTCCCCCACCTCATCCTGTTTCTCCTGCTGCCGCGCTCCCCGTCTCCTGCCGCTCCGCGGAGCAGGGTGGACCAGCAGCAGCAGCGACGGCGCAAGGGGAGCAACGCGAAGAGGAAATGGCGGCGGCGGGGGTGGTGCGGGGTATATAGAGAGGAGGGCGACGGGGTGGATGAAAGAGGAGGAGGAGGAGGACGCCGGTTCGATAATAGGCCCGGGTACGTACAGTATGACGTAGTACAGCTCGACAAATCTTTGGCACGGGAGACTGTATAGCGTTTGGAGAGAAGAGGGGGGTGGGAGAAGGGGGGCCGCCAGGCGGGGGCAACAGTCTTTAGCCGGGTCACATGATGGGCGTCATGGAAGGGTCGCGGCCGCGCCGTCATTCATCACGTAAAAGGGATCATCACCGTAACCAGGCCGGAACCTCCTCCCTCTCCATCCACCCCCCCCTTCATTTAGTCGCCTA
>NW_026267288.1:114680-115918 GCF_000697945.3 Frankliniella occidentalis | reverse complement strand
ACAAAGGGCGTACTCGAGTCGCTTTCAAAGCGAATATGACGACCAAAATGCGAACTGAAGTCGCTCCAGAGCGAACACCGCGACCCGATGGCGACCCGAGCTCAGTCCTCCACGAGGACAGTGACGATCCCTGACGACCCGTTAGCGTCCCTTCCGCGACCCTCCGCGTACCGATAGCGAATAAACAGCAAACGTTTAGCGAACAATCATTTTCGGTCGGGATTACTGCACGCCAACGAGAGAGCCTAGCCGCAGCGACACGCGGAGCGAGCCCGCACAGGACAGGGCGTTGGACAGCAGAGGACAGCGACAGACACGCCCCAGTGCCATCCATCGGGCCCCGGGCCGCCGCGAGCCAAACTGAACTGTCAGTCAGTCAGCTCATCTGGCTTTGGCCCGGTCCGCCGAGCCTCGGCTCAGCTCGCTCAGCTGCGCGGCCCGACCGAGCCATACAGCACGCCATTGTCCATAACCCGCTCGGGGTGTGTGTAATGGTACAGCAGTCGTCAGCGGAGTGCCAGTAACCAAAGGCAATTTATCCTTGTCCGCGAGTGGAGTGGAGCGGAGCCGAGCGGCGCGGCATGGCGCGGCCGCTCCCCTCTAACCCACCTCTCCCCTCCCCTCCTTCCCCTCACCCGCTGCTGCCCCTTAACGCCCTTGGGAGCGCGAGCGCACCGCTCCGCGGCCACCGGCCACCGGCCGGCGCGGAAAAGGTGTGCGAAATGACACACGTACACGTTATATATATACACATACACACACGTATACAGACGCGCGCGCGCACACACACACTCACTTACGGCCACTCGCTGCTTTACATCCACTTTTATGAATATGGCTCTCGCGATAAGAGGGAAAGGGCCCTCGCGCACGCAAAGGCTAATTTACAGCGCATTCCTCACGCCGCCTCACTCACCTCCGCGGCCAAATTGACTCAAGAGAGAAGGAGAGAGGAGAGAAGAGAGAGGAGAGAAAGAAAAGAAGAGAAGAGAAGAGAAAAGAGAGAAGAGAAGAGAAGAGAGAGAAAAGAAGAGAAGAGAGAGAACAGAAGAGAAGAGAGAGAAAAGAAGAGAAGAGAGAGAAAAGAAGAGAAGAGAGAGAAGAGAACAGAAGAGAGAGAAGAAAACAGAAGAGAGAGAAGAAAACAGAAGAGAGAGAAGAGAACAGGAGAGAGAAGAGAAGAGGGAGAAGAGGGAGAAGAGAAGAGAGAGGAGAGAGAGAGAGAGAGGAAGGGGGGG
>NW_026267288.1:106024-109587 GCF_000697945.3 Frankliniella occidentalis | reverse complement strand
GAGAGAGAGAGAGAGAGAGAGAGAGAGAGAGAGAGAGAGAGAGAGAGGAGACACAATGCTTCCCCATGGCCGTACAGCGTGAAAACGCGACCTGCTGCTGCCTGCGCTCAAACAAATTGCAGAACGGAGCTTTTTACAGCCTATAGCCAGCCGGGCTTGGGCAGGCGGGCAGACAGCCCCGGCTGCGGCAGCCAGGCGGACCGCGCAGTAAAAGGTGGCCGGTGCAGTTGTGCCCTTCGACTGGCTGGTGCGCCACACCACCTGCGTTAAAGTGTCTCGCGCCGCCACCGCGGAGCACCGCGCCGAGCACAGCACGAGAGACAAAGAGGAGAGAGGGGTCGTTATAGCGGCCCTAGCGGCGCACCGACCGCGCGCCGGCCGGCACCACCTGTACTACTGCATAGGGAAGGGGAGGGGCGCTTTGGAAATAAATGTAATCAAAAACTTGATGTTCATCAGCATGTATAGCATCCTAGTTACTCCCCAGGGGTATTAATAACTCCCCTGCTTGAGTGTACGTACTGTACACCCTTCATTTTGCCCAATTCAAACCAATTCAATTTTATGCAACACAATTCAGAAATAATCCAAATTGATTTAAAAACAATTCAAGCCAATTTAAGTCTGTTCAAGTCAGTTTTTTTCAGTTAATTGAAGCAAATTCCAATTCAATTCAAGTCACGAAATGTGGACACCCAATTCAGGAGTTAATCCCCGTTTAACGTTATCTGGAAGTACGAGATAGCTGATACATTATTAAACTATTCCATTATGTGGTTAGTAAACTATCAGTTTTTTTTTTGTTCAGTGTAAGCAAATGTATGCCAAAACTCAGTATAGACTGTTATGAAATAAAACTAAAATCGACAAGCGCTTCGCAAACTCCATTACACATGAGCGCTTCTCGCGACGAGGCCAGGCTACACATATTGATCCAGATGTCTCGGTTCGTCAGGGAGGAGGTAAATTGGATTTTAATAACTCAATTTCGCCGACTACGGGGTGATTACGGAGGGTCGGGCCGACCCACGCGCGGGGCGCGGTGAGGCCCCCCGCCGCTCCGCGCGGGCTTCGCAGGAGGGACTGGGGCCCCTCCTCGGGTAAATAAATAACTGGAGAAATAACCCTGGGCGTCAGGGGGCCACGCCGGCCCCAGCCGCAGCGAAGGTTCAAAACCACAGGAAAGAGTTTCCCACCTCAGGTGTTAAAAGTCCCGCCTCAAAGAGGCGATAAAAGCCTTTCGTCGCAGAGATTTTAGCACTCTCGCAAATAAGGGGGGCGCCCCGCAGTCGTCGGGGCCCCGCGCCGCCACGCGCCGCCACGCGCCGCCACGCGCCGCCACGCGCCGCCACGCGCCGCCACGCGCCGCCCTGTCATATCCAGACTAGGCCCGGCGCGCCCGGCGCGGGCCACACAGCCAAAACCGCCAATTCGGTCCGGCGGAAACGCAATAATCCCAGCAGCTATATAGCTCCATAGCGATTCCAGGCTCCGCGCGGCGCTCTCCTCGCGAAACGTGTCGCTCAATAAACGCCCGCTGCACTCACCGCCGCCGCGCCCAGCGGGCGTGTTACGTACAGCGCTCCGCCCACCTCGCGCGCAGGGGTACACACCTGGAGGCAGAAACACAGCACAAAGTTAGGAAAAATTTTCAACGAAAGAAATAAAATAAACCAACTATTATTTATACCCCACAAAACACACCCCAAAAAAAGATGACCTAAAAACGCCAGTGTGGGTGTGGTGTGAGCTGAGGGTAATGAGGTATGGACCAGTGGACCATCAGACCAGGCCGCAAATAAGTTCCAACAATTATGGGGGCGAACAGAGTCGCGCCATTACAAGAATAATTGTTTTTGAAACCATCACAGACTATATGGGCCGCGGCCACGAGCGAGGACAACACTCCTCGCGGACGCTTCCTCGTCGCGCCGACTGTATGGTACGCGCGCGGCTGCGACATCGACCATCACACACGCACGCACACACGCACACACACACACACACACACACACACACACACAGACGCACATGTGACAGAACGGGGCCGCCCCGCCCCGCCCCGCCGCGCCACGCCCTGCCTCCATTGTCATTACTACAGCCATCGTCAAGATTACCATTATCAAGCCTCACAGGCTCACGCCAACACACTTACGCCCCTATGTCCACTGGCGTGCGTATCGTGCCTCCCGTCGTCCCCTACTCCGCCCGCCCGCGCACGCCAGCGTGTTTGTGTGTCTGTGCGTGCGTGCGTGCGTGCGCGCCCAGAGGCAAGCGTGCGCACCGGGCCCCGCCCATCACCTGCTATAGCGTTGGCTCTAGTTCAAAAGCCAACAATCAAAGCCCCTGGCCCGGGCGGGCGGAAAGCCTACTTGACCGTGGATCCGCTTGCCTTTGCCCCCCCCCCCCCTTTCTATCATTCCATTTGCGCCCTCCGATTAAACATAGAGAGGAAAGCAGCGCGGGGCGATCCTGCGAACGCCCATTCACTTCCCCGTCCGTGATAACGCCAGTCGACTCGCTGCGCATTCGTCCTCCACGACAAAACTAAAACCACCGGGGGAAAGTATCTTTGTTAATTTGCAGTAATTTTTGTAATTTACAATTTGAAAAGGATGTTATTGTAAATGTAGTCGACACGTAGTGTCATGAAGATTTTGAAATAATTACATTTTAAAATCTTAACTTTACAATATTTTTCCAAAATCCTACCCCGTCAAGTCAATCCTGTAAATGCTCTTTGTTAATTTGCAATAATTTTTGTAATTTACAATTTGAAAAGGAAAGGGATGTTATTGTAAATGTAGTTCGGCACGTAGTGTCATGGAGATTTTGTAATTTTTACATTTTAAAATCGTCACTTTACGATATTTTTCCAAAATCCTTCCCCGTCAAGTCAATCGCGCAAATGTGTGTTTCACAGTTACCAACAGTCACCTCACCGCTTCTGAAAAAGTCTGGCGGGGCAGCCCGGTGGAGAGTCCGGCAGTGACACTACCACTTCTTTCGGAAGTGAAAATCAACATAAGCGCTGGCCAATCCTGGTCGCAGAGTAGAGTGCAACCTGCTGTATACTACTAGTCCGGCGATCAATGTTTCAGCGTGTGGCCCGATGTGGCCCCCCATCAGCTCCGAAGAGACGTCAAACTGACGCGCGGTGACCGTTCCACCTCAGGGGGAAAGAGAGGGCGGCGGGGGCGCGGCCACGGCGGCTGCTCACGCGATCCCCAGACTGTGACGGAACGCCCCGCCCCGCCCCCCCCCCCCCCCCCCCCCCCCCCCCCCCCCCCCTCTCTCTCTCTCTCTCTCTCTCTCTCTCTCTCTCTCTCTCTCTCCCTCCCTCTCTCCATTTTCTGGCGGCCGTAATTATCCCCCCATGCGGCTAGAGTGAGGTGGAGGAGTTGGTGGTGGCGGCGGTGCGGCCGGAGGGGGGACTGGTCACTCGATGGCTCGCAGCCAGAGGTGAGAAGCGGACCCATCCGGCGCAACGATCCGGCCCTGTCTGCGCGCCGCAGCAGGCAGACAGACCGGCCACCTCGGCTGGGGAGCGCGTCGCTATGGGG
>NW_026267288.1:100876-105169 GCF_000697945.3 Frankliniella occidentalis | reverse complement strand
GCTTAGAGGGATAGAGAGAGAGAGAGAACAGGGCGTCGTGCGCGCTATGCGGTATCTTTCCTATGCCGGTCCGGTCCGTCCGGCCCGTCCGGTCCGTCCGGCCCGTCCGGTCCCATCCTAGTTAGTGATCCTGGCCCAACCGACAATGCGGTCCCAATCCGGTCCAGTCCGGCCTCAGACCGGAACCGCAAAGCGGTCCGGTTCCGGAACAAGCCCGGAATAATGCGGTCCCTGATTGTCGCGTCCGGATGGGTCCGCTTCTCACCTCTGCTCGCAGCCCTCAGCAGGTCCAGCTGACGTGCCGCGCACCAATGCAAAGATTGGACTTGATTACATTCAGGGCTGCCACACCACGTACTGGCCGGCCCCAGCCGCCGCTCCGAGCCGCCATAGGCATATTTTTAATTAAACGCGATTAGAATATGACGGTTGGCAATACCTATAGCGCCGGCCGCCACTCGCGCTGGGCAGGCCCGCAATCTACACTGCTGACCATCAGCAGAAATTAATTTGTACTATTAGGTATTTCAACCTCGATCCAAAATCATGGAACTTGTGAAGCAGTTACAGAAGGGTGGAGTGGCACAGAAACCGCTTACGGACCCCAATCAGCGCAATGAAAGTCGTCATAACTCCTAAGCAATCAAACTATAACTGCCTAACGAGATGATAGTCTGAACTGCAAAACCTAAGTTTGACAGTCTAAACTGTGGCAATTTGAGTTTTGCAGTTAAAACTTTCTTGGCATACAGTCAGGTTTGCAGAATGCTTTAATTTGGTGGTGGTCATTGTGGGAACCAGCTCGTCGCTCTAGCAATAACTGTATTGCAATTATTAGTTACGCCACTGAACCTCTGATCGATTCCTCGAATTAGTTAATCCTGTGAGTCCTGGCGACCTATCTTTCTTGCTTTCGCCGTGCGAGTACATTGGAGCCGTGTTCGTGTCCGCGCCGTGGGCCGCGCCATAGGCGGCGGGTCCGGTGGCCCGTGAGGCAGGCCAGGGCCTCGTCCAGGGCGGCCGGGCCGGCTAGTGAGATGCCTGATGGATGGAAGATAGAGGAGGGGCGGGGCGGGCCGCGGCAGAGAGAGAGAGAGAGAGAGAGCTAGAGAGAGAGAGAGAGAGAGAGAACCGTTCGGAAATTAGACACTTGGTTCGCCCGTTTCCGCCGAATCTGCCGCGAAGCGGGCGAGCATGCGGGCCGCGAGCGGGCCGGGCCCCAGGCCAAGGAGGCCTTGCTGAACCCGCCCCGCACCGCCACGCCACGGCCCTAGGCAACCCGGACGGGACAGCCGAGCCCGCCCGCCTGCCAACTAATTGCACGCCACATTCACACCGCGCAACGGAGAAAAAAAAGAGGTAAAAGAAAGAAAAGAGATGCCAAGTCTAAAACCCCCTCGGAAATTCTCCGAATGCGTAATTTCTTTTCTTTTCATTCGTGGCCCCAGGACTCATCATCTTTTTGCCGTCTCTGCTGTCGCGAGGCTACTACCAATGACCCACATATGTAAATGTACATACGCACGTATAAAGTGCAGGCGCGCTGGACATTTACTGTTGGGCGCTTACATTGTACCGCGGCCGGTCAAGCCCCTCGCCATAAATTAATGCAGGTGGCACCGCCGTGCGCGGCCCGTGCGCGCAGCCGCTGCCAACGCCAGCCACGCCCCCTCGAGCGATGCGCCAGCGTAAAACGCAAAAATATTTAAAAATAAAAAATAATATAATGAAAAAAAAATATTGAAAAAGCAAAAAACAACCTGGGAGGGAGGGCAATATAAAACCCTTTCGCTTTCTTTCTTTACTTTACGACGTCGAGGTAGGGGAGGAGGCAAGCCATGGGGCCGGGCAACGCGCAGCGCGTCGGGGCAGCGGAAAAACTTGCGAAAGCGGCAAGATAAATCCCTTTCCAGGCAGGCCACGCCAGCGCGACTCGCTCCGCCTGTCCTTCCCCCGCGCGAGGCGCGCCAGTTTTCAAACAGCCCCGCCGGCCCGGGCTAAGGCGGACTGGACGTCCGTCCGGCCTCCTTCCCGCCGGCGCACAACACCACCACACCTTGAGGAGAACCGCCTCCGCCCGGCCGCCGCGGAGGAGGAGCGGCAGCAGGAGGCTCAGCGCGACGGAGAGCGAAGAGACTTTCAGGGGAGCACGAACATTTCATTTAAACTTTTGCGCGCGATTCAGAACAACGACAAGAATCCCCGCGCTCGGCGTGGCGCGGCTCGGCGTGCGGTGCGGCCTCCGCCCGTCTCCGTCCCGGGAAAGTTGTGTAGTAGAGGAAAGAAGAGAATCTTTCCTCCTCCTCGTCCTGGCCGCGCCCCGCGCCGCCGCCGCCGCCGCGCGTTCCAAAGGAGACGACGACGGACACAGCCGCGGCGCGCCGTGTTCCGTTCAACTTTGTGCCCGCGTCGCACTGCCCCAGGCATGCAGCAGCAGCAGCAGCAGCAGCAGCAGTCCTCCTCGAGCCTTTCATCCCCCTCCCCGCCCCCCGTCCACAAGTCATCCCGAGCTCGCGCGCGATGGCCGCGCGCTGCCGTCCCGCGATGTATTTATGTATCGTAAAAGTAGAGAAAATGACAGGAAAGTTGGCGGTTTGGTTCCTTCTGGGAGGACGGGGCGGCTGCAGCTGCCGCTGCCGCGGCTGCTGCAGCAGCGATTCGCGAAACGAAATCAACCGTCGCACACGTCTTTTACGATATCCTGGAAACGCATTCACCACCAATGCCGTTGCCGGCCGCCAATGCTGCAGTGCGCGGAGCGCAACTTTGTCGTTTAACGCGACGTGATTCGACTGCTGCCGCTGCTGCCGGAGGGCCAGGCCGCGGAGGGGACTCGGGAGGTCGGCTGCGATCTCTATAAACATCATAAAACCTGATGAAAGGCTCCGGGCGGCCTAAACCCGCGCGCGCGCAGCGCACCCCTCTAGCGCGGGATCAGCGGGAGGGATGAGGGGAAAAGAGGAGGTGGGAGGGGGGGGGGCGAGGAAGAACAGCAGACGTTTCATATTCCCCTCATCTGCACGGAGCGTCTGCAGCTCCAGCGCCGCCGCCGCCCAGCCCAGCGCGCGGTTATATGACCTATAAAGTTTGCTGCCGGTGAAAATTTGCGGTATACGTCATCATAATCATCGTCGTCTGCAGTGCAGCGGAAGGGACGAACGTACGCGCAGGCGGCGTGGCGCGGCGTATGGCGCCTGACCTGTCGTACGGTGCGCGCCGGTATGGGAAGAGCAAGCGCGAGAGAGAAAGAGAGAGATCTGCTTCGCGCTGTTGGGAGAGCGCTGTGAGAGAGCGGGGCTGCACTGCAGCGGGCCCTCCTGTGTGTGCCACGGCACTGATAGCATCCAATAAAAGGCTGGCGCCATCTCTCTCTCTCTCTCTCTCTCTCTCTCTCTCTCTCTCTCTCTCTCTCTCTCTCTCTGCGTTCATGCGCATCTATCTCCCTTCCTCCAAACCCATACACTGCAGCTTGCATCTCTCCGCTCGACCCGATGCAGTGCACCACACTGGCCCATGGCAGGGAGGCACAAGCCGAGGCACAAGCACGGGGCACGGCCCCCCGTCCCGGTCCCGGTTCTGCCAGGGGCTTTCATGAACGCTCACAATATCCCCCCTCCTCCCTGTAGGCTGTAAGTAGTCGTTCTTACTGCCTTCGCGGCCGTTAAAGTTCGCTGCAGCCGACAGCCTTTATTCAGACCTCCCCCCCTTTCACTTTTCGTTTTTCACCACCGCCCCTCGCACCGCCACCAGGACTGTCATCATTCCTTGATGGAACACGCCGGAAAACTCATAAAGAAAGACGGTGAGAAAAACATTTCATCTTCAAAGATCTTAAAAATAGGAGGCTGGAAGATATTTTCAGAAGCATGAGTGTGGTTATACGGATTTTGCACTCACTAGACGACGACGTGGTGCAGACACCGCAAAGTCTATTCCGAACCCAATAACACCCCATCGAAAACTTTTAAAATCCTAACATTAAAAATTTAACAGCCCAGAAAAGCAAAGTAAGTGGTCGGCGAGCAATAGAAACGTCCAGCCAGTCGTGCGGAGCGCCCGGGCATGGCGCAGGCTACAAAAGCCCAAATGTGTCCAGCGCCATGAGGTCCGTACGTATACGTACGCCATTAGCGGGACATAAAAGAATCAATTACGGGCCGAGTTGTCCATTACCGCTGACATAAGTGCCAACGGGCCAGCCAGCCAATCATCATTACACATCTCGGGGGGACACGGGGGAGCGAGAGAGGAAGAAAAGGATGAGAGAGAGAGAGAGAGAGAGAGAGAGAGAGA
>NW_026267288.1:100047-100826 GCF_000697945.3 Frankliniella occidentalis | reverse complement strand
GAGAGAGAGAGAGAGAGAGAGAGAGAGAGAGAGAGAGAGGGGGGGGATATAAAAGTATGAAATACAAAAAAGAAACACGCGCGCACGTCGGTCGGTACTTGCGGATCATGATGCAAAACTACTCGGTGCGCCGGCCATAAAACCGATGTGTGTGTATAAAGCTACATGCAGCAGGCCGAGGTGCACGCAGCGGGAGGGGCGCGCCCAGCAGGCCGGGAGGGAACGCCCCCGCAGGGCACACCACCACGCCCCCGCCACGCCCCGACAAGACGGCCCCGCGCCGCGCTAGGACGCGCGGTGCATCGCCAAAAAGGTCGCGCGCATGCTTGCAACAAGGTGTGTGTGTGAGAGAGAGGGTGTGTGTGTGTTCTTCTACTTACTCACTTCCCGCCCTCCACCTCCTCTCCGTTGCCAACACTACAACATACCCTGCTGGCAAATAATTCCATAAGCGCCGGCGCAGCTAAAGCGTTTTCTTCGCGCTTTTACCCCGTCTGTAATGTTGGTAACATGTAACGCGGACGACACGCGCCGGGCCGCGCTGAGTCGTGCATGATGGATGCACACACACACACACGCGCGCCAGGGCTTCACGCATGTGCCCCGACTAAGATGTTTCCACATGCAAAAGAGATAAAGAAAGAAAAAAGAAAAGAAACGGGCGAAAACTCCGGCGCGCAAAGCTACAATTACTCAGAGAAGTGTAGTGTGGCAAGCAACTTCTCACCAACCGCAGAAGAAGAAAGGAGAGACAGAGAAAGAAGGGGGAGAGGGGAGGG
>NW_026267288.1:94122-98192 GCF_000697945.3 Frankliniella occidentalis | reverse complement strand
CAAGGGTTTTCCTTGAGGCACGATCTGGGTACTTCAAGGAAAATCCTTGAATCCCAGACGAAAATTCCAAGGATTTCCCTTGGAAGCTACGGGTTTCAAGACAGAGTCGGGGATATCAAGGGCCAATCTTGAAATTATCCACCCAACCTTGAAATCCCAGAAATTTCCTGGGATTTCAAGACATTCTTTTTACCGTGCGCGGGAGACATGATCAACACTTGACGCTATACTAATTGGAGGTATGTGGTACATGGTACATGGTGAGACAATTTATAAACTTTCGAAATATTTGAAGGTAATTGTGTTCCGGGAAGATCCCGGAGGAGGCTGGAAGGACAGCTCGGGGTAAGAGGGCCTGCAGTAATTCCCCCCCTTGCGTGGAATACAGACCGTTCCCGCAATATGCCAGTTCCGTTCCGGGCGCATATAATGTCTCGTGCGTGTGTGTGAGTGATTGTGAGTGTGTGCGACGGTGCCATCCGACACGAAATGCAAGGCGGAGGCGGCGGCGTGCTGGCGTGCAATGGCTTGCACGGTCACGAGACAGGCTTACATTGAAGAGTATATCCTTGCACAAGTTGGCAATCTCACGACATGTGCAAAAAAAAAAAAGAAAGAAAAAAAAGACGACATAATAGCCTGAGAGCCAATTATTATTGGATTGGCACTGTACCCAATGAAGTGGGCGGCTCGACACTCGCGCGCGCCGCCGTCTTTTTTCGCAGCGATACTGTACGGCAGGGCGCGCGCGAGGGCGGGTTGCCTACCAGCAGCGCCCCGGGGGCCTCAGGGCGCCGTGGTGAGCGACGATAGGCAGGCCCGCAGCGCACGCACGCTCGGCGGGACGGCGTCGCCGCGAGCGGAGCCACGTAGGCGCCTCGCCTGCCCCGCGCGCGCACCCCGACCAGGTCAGCGTCAGCGTGCTAGTGCGTGCGTGCTAGTGCGTGCGTGTGCGTGTGCGTGCGTGCGTGTGCGTGCGTGCGTGCGTGTGTGTGAACCTGAGGCGCCCGCCTGGAGGGGCTTATATATACGCGACAGGGCCCGCCACACCTGGAGCCGAGCCAGTTTCCAGAACCAGAAACCGAAACGGAAAATAAGCTAGGCGAGACAGTACCACAGCAGTATAGTTTGGAAGCAGCCGCAACAGCAGAAGCAGCGGCGGCACGACCAGAGCCAACGTGAGCGCCGCTGCGACAAGACAAATGTGCACATGCAGCACCTCACCTCCGCTCCGCCCGGGGTCGCACATGGCCGGGGGGCCGGGCCCGCTCCACTCGTGCGACCTTCCTGACGGGGTCTCATTATACCCCCGGGGGGGCTACGGCGAGGGGCTCTGCGAGGGGGATCGCGCGCGCGCGCCCGCCTCCGCCGAGCGCCCGCGGCCCGTCACCGGCACCGACCGTCACTCGACCCGGTGCGGTGGCCTGCCCCTGCCTGCTGCCACCGGCCCGGCCCGTGCCGCCGAAAAGCAGCCAAGTGCACTTTGTATCACGGTGCTTTGGGCGGGTGCCACTACTACCTCATCCTCCTCCACCAAGCGGTCCTGTCTCCCAGAGGTGGGCCGACCGACCGACCGCCACGCCACGCAACACGGACACCTCTTTAATATCGTCGTGATCAGGCAATTACTCAGGCCACAGCACGCGCGATGAGCCCCCCCTCCCCTCTCCCCGCACTAGGCACACAACGCCGCCCCGCCCCGCCCAGCCCCGCCCCGCCGCTGCGCCGCGCGCTCCACCCGCCAATTGACAGCGGGCCTAACGTACTCGAGGACCCGCGCGGGGCTCCCGGCCCCCTCGCTCTACCGGGTAATTAGGTCCTCCACTCCCACCTCCCTCCCACCCTCCTCTCCATAGAGCGCTCTCTCGCTCGCGCTCGCGCTCTCTCTCTCTCTCTCTCTCTCTCTCTCGTGGGGTCCCGCGTGGCCTTATCGCCGCCGGAAAGGACATGGTAGGGGGTGCAAAAAGGGGCACGGAAGGGCGGTCAGCGCCCCCCCCCCCACTACCCGGGAGCCCCCACGGCGGCCCCCGCGGGCGCACGCGGCCCCAAACACGCACCGAATAGATGATTAGTCGTGCGGCCGCGATAGCGTCCACTCCACATGTTGCGGGCCGAGCGACCGATCAGCTGACGACGACGCGGGGGCACCGGACTCAACTAACTCAACGAGGAAAAGTGGCAGTGAGTTCAACAAAAATAAAACATTTTTTCATTTTCGAGACCGGAAAAAAATATGCATAGCAACTGCTGCTGCTGCGGCTGGGAAAGCCCCGACGGGGCAACCATCGCAACCATCGCGCACCCATCGTACCGCAGCTAGCGCACGCGCGTTTGGCCTCATAAAATCTTCATCGACACGTGTATAATCCAGCGAGCTCGCTACACACTCTGAAGCTCCAGCTCCGGGAGGGGCCCACCGCCGCCGCAGCCACGGCTGCTGCTGCTGCTGCTGCTGCTCGCGGCCCCGTCCCGTTCCGGTCCGAGCCGCACCACAGCCGGCCGGGGGCCCCACCGTCCCGTCCCGTTCCGGTCTGGCGTGCAGGCCCTGCCCTGCGGGCCACGTGACGTGACGTGACCTTAGACCTGCGTGGGTCACCAACCCGGCGCACGAGACACACCCCTCATAATGCCACACACACACAGGCAGACACGGTATTCTTCTCCCCCGGCCTCTCCTCCACTTGCCCTCTGGGCTCGCGCAGGTAGTTCGAAACGCTCGCCCGCGCCAAGCGCACAGACGGAACGGGAGAGGCAAATTCCGCGCATGTCAGGGAAGAGGAGGAAAGAGAGAGAAAAAAAACTACCTTGATGCTGTCAAGTTTACGGTACTGCTCTGCTCGCTCGTTGCCGGAGGGGAACCTTTCACTGTAAATCCATTACTCCAAAACAAGGTCGCCAGACGAACCTGATGCCGTTCCCAAGACTTTAATTACGTGTGAAATGTCACATAAATGTCTCGTCCTCAGCTTCTTTTAACATTTTATTAACGCCGTAATGACTTTAAAATTTGATTCCAGACTCGTATTTAAAATGTCACCAAACCAAAATAGGTCGCTAAGTGGCCTCTATTTTGGAGCGATAGTGAATTACCTGTGTCCAGGTGTGTCGCAGGTGTCGAGCAAAGTTGGAGAAACGCGAGTCGGCGAGAGATCACACGAGCACGTGTGCAGGCAACAAAAAACCCACATTCTGTCAGGGAAAAGCTTTTGTTTCCAAACACACAGACACACACACACACACACGGAGAAAAGTTCATTCACTTGGACAAAATCCCCAGCAATTTTTTTATGACGAAACTTGTTTAATTTCAACCTTGATTGACCCCAGGCTCCGCACGCCAGCCACACTCATCTCTAATCATAAATCACCGGCACACCCGATAATGAGCGGCGCGTGACTTGCAAAACGGACTGTTTGGAGCGGCCAAGGGAGGGCGGAGGGCCTCCAGGGGAGGGGCGCCATCGGGCGCCATTGGGCGCCGAAACCTCCAGGGGAGGGGCGCACCCTCCAGGGGGTCGACGACTGTAGGTAGGGGCGTCACAACTCCAAGTTGGTCGCAAAGCTCGAGGCTGGTCGCACCTCCAAGCCAAGTGGTCGCATCCCCCAAGCCAAGTGGTCGCACCTCCGAGCCAAGTGGTCGCACCTCCGAGCCAAGTGGTCGCACCTCCGTGCCAAGTGGTCGCACCTCACCGTCGCCCCTAGACTGAATTGACCCACGGAGGGCAGCCGCATATGGCTCAGAGTCATCATCGTCTTCTTGTCCGCCCTCCCTCACGCCGGCATTGACCGACCGTCAAGCTTCACCCCCAGCCCCACCTCCAGGAGGGGCTCCGCCGTGCTCCTCCGCCGCCCCCAGGACTGCTGCTGGCGGGGAAGGGAGGCCGCCCCCGAGCCCCAGCTGTACGTTCGTTCGGCCGCGCCGGCCCGCCGCAGCGCAACGCCACGCCACGACGCCACGCCACGCGACGCCGGCGGCCGGGCCAGACAGAGCGGCGACAGCGACGTCGGCAGCGCGCGGGGGCCCCCGTCGTGCTGCCAGGCCGCCTGCAGCGCGGGGCAGCCCACCGCCC
>NW_026267288.1:89340-94057 GCF_000697945.3 Frankliniella occidentalis | reverse complement strand
CCCGCCTTCCCTCCCCGCGCCCCGCTCGTCACCTTGGCAATGACCGCCCCCACCTTCCTCCTCGCGAGCCCCACGCCGCCACCACCGCCACCGCCGCAGAGCCCGTCATGCCGAAGTAACCACCAAAACTCCATCATGCCAAACTGGGGCCGGAATCAATGGGGGCACGACAGGGGGGAAGATGATGTAGCGGAGGGAGGAGGTGGAGGAGGGGGGGGGGCGGCAGGCAGGGTAGCGTGCGGCCGCTGTACGCAAATTACGTGTAGCGGCGATAGATGGATGATGACCGCTGCCAATGACAAGCCGCCCCGCCCCGCCCAGCCCCACCACAATGTGGGAAGGAAGGGCGTAAATGCCGCGTGCGGCAAGGCCATTACAGCACCATTCCTCATTCTCCGCGCAGCGCCGCACAGCGCTCCTCCGCGCCACGCCACGCCCCGCAACCCGCCCAACGTTGCCAACTTTCGCGAAGAAACAAGAAGTATAGAAGTAGTGTGGCCGAGTAACTCACCTGGTGTACTACTACCACTACTTCTACACCGCGTCGCCCGCGGGGGGACGGCGGCGCGGCAGCGCCATATAGCGCACTACCGGGGGGGGGGGGGGGGGGGGGGGGCGTGCGCCTGGATCGCCCTGGGGGGGGGGGGGGGGGGGGGGCATGGGCATACACAGTCAGGTGCACCCATAGAGGTGTGCAGCAGCAGGCAGGATCGAGCTTTGATCGCGATGGTTGCCCACTCCCCCCCCTACCCCTTCCCTATTCGCACGCTGCCCCCCTCTTCTCCTCTCAACTCCATTAGCATAAAGATGAGATCAGCCAGGCGCTTATTTGATGCAAATCGCCGTACTACTAACTACATTGGCCGTGTGCGCGCGCGTGCTAAAAATTATTCGAGGGAAAAGGAGAGTGTCGACGACGAGAGGGTGCCGCAGGAAGGAAAAGAGGGGGTGGTAGTGGTGGTGGTGGGGACTGAGGGGATGGGGGCCCCCGGCAGGGCACCGGGTAATGCGACAAAAGTGTCACCAAGGCGCCCGCCGGAGCAAATAGCAAACCCGCTCGATTTTTTTGGTCGTTCCGAATAATTTACGCCCATAAGCAGCAGCACCACCAGGAGCAACAACATAACCGACGCTGTCACGGCACTGTCGCTCTGCGCCAACGTCGCGACGCAGACGGGCGGGCAGGCCTGGCAGGCGGAAGGACGGGCGCTCGCCGTCGTCGTCCGGGCGGCCGCTCCGGGCGATCCAATCCGATCCGGCAGAGTAGCTCGGCAGTACAGCTGGCTGGCCATGATCTTGACCTTGACTGAGTGTGAATCACTGGCTCCTCCCTCCCCTCCCCTACAGACCCGCTGCCGCGGGCGGGGCGGGGCGGGGAGGACAGGGAGAATGACGTCGACGCTGCTGCCATCCCCACACCGCAGCGAGCGCAGCTTTAGCAGTCTGCTGCTCCGACTGTTGGCCGATTCCAGTGGCAAGTCAGAAGGAGTGCGGTGAGGAGCCAGGGGCCGGGCGGGGGTGAAGGCGGTGAGGAGGGTTAGAGGAGAGGGCAAAGCTGTCCCTCTCAAGTCTCTCAACGCCCTGCCTCGCGCACCACTCTCGTCATTAGCTGAAAAGACTGCTGCTGCATCTCCCCCCCCCCCCTCCTTCCCTCCCTCGCCCCTCGCGACCGGATCGATCGCCGCTGCTGCTCCCTGCCGCCCGGGCGCAGGCGGCCGCAGCCCGCGCAGCAGCCCGACGAGCTGCTCGCGAAGAGTCGGCTTTGGCCCAGCGCCACAGCGCCACGCGCGGCCCGCCGCGGCGTTTTAAATAGTAAGCTCGCCATGGTTTTTGCACTTAATGCGAAACAAACTGGCAGCGGGGCGGAGCGAGCCGAGCGCGCCCTGCTGCCGGCATCTCACCCCGGCAGCATGATCGTGAGTGACAGGTTGGTTTCTCGCTCGCTCCCCCCTGGCCACGCCACCACCGCGCTCAGCAGCTCAAGGGGGTGGCGGGGCGTAGCGGGGCGCGGGGACGGGAGGGGGGCGGTGAACCCGCGGCGGGTGAACCCCGCAGGCATGACCGCCCCAGCGGGGGCCCTTCCCCGTTCCTCGCCGCGCGGCCACCCGCCGCCACGCGCCATCAAGTCGGGAACCTCAAACTTTATTCACCCGTCCGTCCGTCCATCCGCAGCAGCGGCGGCGGCTCCCCGGAGAGTCCGTGTCACATCGGGAGGGGCGCCCCGCGCGGCGGCCGCGCCCTCCGGACTGGAGAGTGCCCGCGAGGCAGAAGGGGCATAGCAGGCCAAGGAAGGGATCGGGGAGGAAAGCAAAGAGTAAAGACTTGACCAAACGCAAAAATAAAAAAATTAAAAAAATGTTATAATGGACAAAAATGAATCTCCTATTCGAAGGACAAACTGCTAAAATTGTCATCTCTGTATGAGTACCCCATTTTGTGGAATTTTATGTAGCTTACCATGCCAAAATATTAAATGTGTGTTACAGAAAAATATTTGGCGTATGAATGAGTTACACGACGAGCATTTTTGTCGATAAAAATGCCCTGTGTTCGATTGATAAATGTCACGCTCTGGCCACTGAAAATAACTGTAGTCGGCCGGTCTCTTATCTCTTACAGAATTTGCGAAGCGCCCGTCCACCATCATCGTCACTCACCTTATGCGAGTTCATGGACGCCAGCGGAGACGGCGGATCCAGCCGTCGGTTCTGCCGCAGAAACTTGGCCAGCGCGGGGAACTGCAACACACGACACACACACACACGTTCCGCTGGTAAACTTGTTGCACATCAAAAATTCGCAGGCATCCATCACCCTATCGCTACCGGGCGCGGCGGAGCGGGGAGGAGTTCATCGGCAAGGTGACCCCCACCCTTTCTGGCCGCCCATCTCTCGGACTTTCACGCCGTACCGGACGGAAGGTTACGCGGCGCACTGCACGTAGCGCCAGGCGACACATCACATCACGCCATACGACGCGCCGGGGTCACCGTGGGTCAGCCCGCGCACCTGAATATGATTGAATTTATTGATTCCGATCGATGACCGCGTAGTCTGCGACACGTCGTGTCGTGAGGCGGCGAGAGGTGAGAGGGGCGTATACTTTATGTCCTCAGACTCGCCTTCGGACGGCGCCGGAGCGCTTGCCCGGGACCGGACCCTCCTCGCCCAGCTTTTTACGCGCATGTGAAAGTTTCGCCAAAAAGCTTTTATCAGGCGGTAAACTTTATCGGGAGATAAAGGCGCGGGCCGCGTGTTCTTTATTTCGTTGCCATAGCAGCGAGCCCTCGAAAACGTTATTAAGGGGAACATAATTGCCGCAAAAGGCAAATGTTAGGGGATACTGCGCGGTTTCGTACGTCAAGACGGAGGGCTTTATTACGGGATCGTATAACGAGCTGCTTAGCACGCCGGGGCACACCCGAGATTGAGCCTCATGCTGTGCTGGTTCATAACCCCTCCGAGCAGTTCTACCTGAGAGATGCCCAAAAGATAAAATGCACGGAAATTGAAAAAGAGCTCTGTTAAAGGCGAATGGAAAGTCCCCAAGCCAAGTAGATGTAATCAAATCAGCTCCAGTCCGATACCCTAAAAATCCCCAAGGAAAATCAATTTAAGTCGCGCGCGCGTGGGGAGGAAACGCAATTCAAAAGCGATAAATCAAACACCCGAGTGGGAGCGCAGAGGGAGAAACCTATTAACCCACAATCTGTTCCACAAAATCGACGCGGTCACGTGGTATATAATCGTGTCATCGGGTCGGTCGGTCGGTCCACTCACCTTGTACGAGAAGTAGAGGCAGCGGTCCTTGAGCAGGATGAACGCCTTCGCCCACACCTGCTTGTGAGCGTCGCGGACCCACACCTGCGTCAGGATGGACGGGCTGTCGTCAGCCGAGGCCAGCGCGCTCTGCAAAAGCACACAAACATATTGCCGAACATTACTTACTATACGAAGCGCTGCGATATCTCAATTCCGCCTCTCTATGGCCAGCAGGAGCTTAGCATACATCCCACTGTACGACTGGCACGAGGGCCAAGCAACATGTCTGACCACCGCGCAAAGTCTGTTGACACCAGAAGGCATCTGTCTGTAACGAATTCACCGACACTCGCCGCTGGCAATGGCATTTATGCGGGGAAGTACGACTCCTCAAAGTGGCAAGAAGTAGTGCTCCGTGCAAGACCCATCATCACACATTTCAAGTTTTGGGGAGAATTGGTGAGAGGGGCGAGGAGGGAAGCTCTCAGCCAGCAGAGCCGCCCACCAACGCCACCCAAACCACTTCCCTTCCCCCGTAATCACGAGCCACATCCTACCCGTTTACGGCCACCTAAACTCTGGCCAGAGAGGAAATTTGAGACTTGCAAGGGGGCACTTCGGCGTTGGCTACGGGTCCGCACACAGACCCTCCAGACAAATTCTTTTATCTTTTTATAATCATAAAAGGGTCCCCCCTGTCTTTTATTTCGTCGACCAGCAAGGGCCAAGCAGACAGGCCCCGGGTATACAGCGAGAATGAAGAACAAGACGAAGGAGAAGAAGAAGAGGAGGAAGGCCTGCAGCCAGACGCGCACAGCACGGCCCTTCGCAGCCAGCTCATGTGAGGTCACGTTCAACCGGCCAAAAACTTTTCCAAGCTCAAAGCTTTACACGCCAGTCGGGGAGGGAACAAGAGAGAGAGAGAGAGAGAGAGAGAGAGAGAGAGAGAGAGAGA
>NW_026267288.1:79992-80690 GCF_000697945.3 Frankliniella occidentalis | reverse complement strand
AAAAAAAAAACATGAAAAAAGTGTTCGCCGAGAGATGGGCGCTAAAGCCGCCGAATTGCTTATTCTCGAAGAAAATTGAACCTTAATAGGATGCTTCAGGAGGAAGGTTCACCTGATGGCGCCGGGAGGGAAAAACCCCCCGCGTAGAGAGATGGGGGAGGAAGGAGGAGGAGAAGGAGAAAGAAGGAGAAAGACTTCACTGCCAACACTACCACCACTTCCACCCCCCCGCAGTCGCTATGGAGATGACTCGCGCGGCCAAACGATTCCCACGCCTCGCCAACGACTGGCAGCGCACGCGGCCAGCAGAACACTCTTGGGCTGAAAGTGGGCGAAGGTGATCAACTACAACGTTACAAAAGAAAAATGAAACATACTTTGTACGATATGAATTAAGTGCGCGGCAACATCTGAACGTATATTATACCACTCGTTTCGCTCCGCGGACGCCGCCCCGCCCGGGTATGGGTCGAACGACGCGCGGCGGGCCTACAACAGGGCGCATTTCGGGCGTTCGGCCACCACCGCGTGCCTCGCGGGGCTTTTGGGCCGCGGCCAGGATGCTATACACATTCCGGGGTGTCGCGCGCCGTGACCGGGCGGCCCGCGCGGTGGGGCCGAAGGGGCAAGGGGGGCCGGGTCGAGTAGGAAGGAAATCATAACAACAATCACGATTCAAATTTGTCTGGCAGGGCGGG
>NW_026267288.1:70362-75219 GCF_000697945.3 Frankliniella occidentalis | reverse complement strand
GGAGGAGGAGGAGGAGGAGGAGGAGGAGGAAGAGGAGGCAGGGGAGGAAGAAGAGGCAGAGGATGAGGAGGAGGAGGCAGTGGAGGAAGAAGAAGCCACGGGCGGCCATCTGATTGGCGCGGCGCGGAGAGGGCCGCGGCCGGATACCGCTATTTCATATTCGGCGCGGGATCTAGGTTGTTGGCGCTCCGCGGGCTCCGCGGGCTCGGCGGGCCGCGCGGAGACGGGCGGGCGGCGAGCGGCGAGACGAGGCCTTACTACGTCGTTGTAGCCGTAGTAGTACAACGCAGTGCGCCAGCCCCGCGGGTGCGTAGCCGCGGCGGGCACAGCCCACCCGAAGGTAGCCCCAGCCGAGCCGAGCCGAGCCGGGCCGGGCACTAGGGCGTAATGACCTCTTGGCCACTACCTCGGCACGTGAAGTGAGGCCCGCGGACGTACCGGCGGCGCGGCCTGCCATCGCCCTCACCGCGAGTCACCGGCGGCGCGGCGAGCGAGAAAGAAGAAGGAGGAGGAGTAGACCAAAGCACTCACCTGTGGATTGTGGAAGAACTCGTACTTGCGGTAGTCCTTCCGGAACACGAAGCGGCGCTCCGAGTACCTGCAGAAGGCCTGCATGTCCCGGTGCACCGACAGCACGTCCTCGTGGTCCTCAAGGCTGCGCTCTGCAACGACAACAACAAAAAGTGGGGGTTAGGGTCAGTACTATAAAAGAAGAAAGAAGGAAAAAAGAGGAAGGGTACAAACAAAACAAAAAGGAAACAGCGCGCAAGTTTGCAACGCCGCCACGGGTTCCCACGAGGACCCCACCACCCCGCGGCCCCCAGCCCGCAGCGGCGTGGACACAACGGCGCACACAGACTGCACCTCATGGAAATTGCAAACAGCGGCGCCGCCGAGGTTTGCAGGGAACCGCAGGGAACAGCAGCACTGCGGTGAAAAATCCGGCCGGGGACACCCTCCTCCCCTCTCCCTCTACCATCTCTTTATAGACCTTCCCCTTTTCCTGCGCCGTATCGCCGCGGCAACACACGCCAAGTCCGGCCACAACGCCACAAACCAACAACTCTATCCATCTCTATCCGCACTCGATTGCTTGTATCCCACTTATTTACCCGTCACTTCTTTAAAGTGACGTGAGAACTTCTTCACAAAAATTTTGTTCACAAATCGCATCTCATCACAGGTTAATTTGTTACATGCAATGTACCAATATGCTAGGGCGGATAAAGAAATTCGTGAGTGATGAAATGGTGAACATTTTAAGCCCCTTTTCACAGTGCAGGCCATCGCGCGCGCCGCTAAACGGAACCGCAAACAATCCTCAGAGAGAGAAAGAGAGAGAGAGGGAGGTGGGAGGGAGGGGCAGCAGTGGGAGCAGTCCATCAGAGGGACATGCTTCATACTGGCCCCACCAGTCTGCAAAACCACGCAAAGTGGATATAACTCCCCCCACACTCTGGCCCCGCAGAGCAGCCTACCTCAACCCCATGGGGGCCGCGCAGCGCACCCGGCACCCCCCGTTCGCCCATTCATTCTAAACGGCCCACAACAACAAATTTAGCACCAGCTCCACACCGCACCACGCACGAAAGGGTTGTTGACACCGCCGCACACAAACGCAAAAGTGCAATATGGTATGACTGCAGAAAAACACGCTCGCGCGCTATCACAAAAACCACATAAAGGGTGGTGATTTTAACAAGTTGTTTCGGTTAGAAAAATTGAGTAAAATTGGAAAAAAATCGATGAATGTCACAAAAGCAAGACGATTTAAATAGGCTGCAAATGGAGCAACGCAAGCAATCCCGTAAAGTCGCGTACGAGTAAATAGCAAGACACGATCACACACTTCCCCGCGAGGTTGAATGCTTCACGATTTTTTTGTTTTCAGAGGAGGAAGCTATTGCTGGGAGTGGTTGGTATGGTCACACCCAGTCCTTTGGCACCTGCCGAAGAGCCGACGACTCTCTCTCTCTCTCTCTCTCTCTCTCTCTCTCTCTCTCTCTCTCTCTTTCACGTGACCTCGAGTCGAGTGGACATGGATGTGTAGCTCCGTGAAAATTCTCAAAAAAGTTTAAGTTAGAGAGATAGTTGAAGTATATCTTTGTGATCATCAAGTGCAGCTTGTCCTACTCCACCCAAAAAATAGTTGAATTGGTTGTGTAGGATCGAGATAGTTGAAAACTGGGCGTTTCGCCGCAAGCGCATTGAGTAAGGAGAGGTTAGGTCTGACCTGTCACGGCCGGCCAATAAGAACGATCCTACCAGCATCAGCTGTTGCTGTAAACAAAAGCACAGAGCAGAAGACAACCATCAAGTAACATGCCGTACCACTGTACGACATGTACAGAAGAACTTCCGTTCTCTCATGTAATCTGCAAATCTGCAAAGGGCTGCAGACTGCACTTCGGGGACTGCTCTGGCATCAAGGAAAGTTCATGGAATAAAACTGACAAGTCAAAATGGAAATGCCCTGCCTGTCGAAGGGAGAAGTCGGAGAAGCAGGACGACAAGCCCGTGTCATCAGAAGAGCTGAGAGAGTTTATGAGCTTCATCAACCAAAAACTGAAACCAATTGAACAAATCACAACAATGAATAAGACCATCACTGACCTCAAGAAAAGTGTTGATTTCATGAGCGAACAGTATGACGCAGTGTTGAATAAGTTGGAGGTCATAGAAAAACAAAAGGAAGAGCAGACGAAGCAGATGGAAGAATTAAAGACTATGGTAGAAGAAAGGGATGCAATAATAAACAACTTGCAAGAAAGAGCTAGAGAATGTGAGCAGTACGCAAGAAACCGCAATATAGAAATTAGTGGCCTGGAAGTGGTGAAAGGTGAAGACCTCAAAAAAGTTATGAAGAATATTGCTCAAAAAATCAATGTAGAGTATAATGAAAATGATATCGATGTGATACATAGAATCCCTTCAAGAAGAGGCAACGAGCAACCCAAAGTAATTGCTCAATTCACTACCAGGAGTGTCCGTAACCAATGGCTGAAATGCAAAAAGAATTCTGTGGTCAAGAGCAACGAGGTGACTGGTGGGCAGGCGGACACCACAGTCTACCTCAATACTCATCTAACCCCCGAGTGGAAACACCTGTTGTGGGCGGCCAAACAACATGGGCGCCCCAAAGGATACAATATAATTTGGTTTCAAGATAGCAAGATCTATGCCAAAAAAGACTACAATGATAGGCCAACTATCATTACAAATGAAAGAGACTTCGCAAAAATGATTTAGTGCGGTGTTAACACCTTCTAATATATTGTTTTTGTCTTCTCATTACTATTTCCATCATGCTCAGTTTAAAAGAATTTCTATCTAATAAAGTAAAAAGTCATTCTTCGTTACTTAACATTGTTCATCTCAATGCTCAATCTCTTAATGATAACTCCCACTATGATGAATTCTGTTTATCATTTGTGAACTCCAGAGTAAATGTCATAGCAGTGAGTGAAACCTTTTTTAAACCTGGATCAAGAACTGATTTACCTGGTTACAATGTGTACAGGAATGACAGAATAGGTAAGGGTGGTGGCGGAGTGGCAATTTATGTACAAAATAATATCGAAGTAAATGTGTTAACAACATCACCATCTCAATATGTCCATAAACCTGAATACATTATTATTGAACTCAAGTTACCATCTGACAGAGTGTTATTGGCATGTGTTTATCGCCCACCCAAGGTTGGTTTTTTTGAAACATTTATTGATGACTTGTGCTCATACATTCCAACTTATAAATATGTAGTGATATGTGGAGATGTGAATGCAAGATTTGGTAGTGGCACAGGTGAAACTGATTGTATTGTAACCCTTCTTGATTCATGTAATGTTTCTTGTATTCCTTATGGTAATACCTTTCACACTGCAACTTGTGATAGTGCTCTAGACATAATTGCAACTAACTGTGACGAACTTATTGTTGATTTTGACAAGAGTCCTGCTTCTGGTTTCTCAGGTCATGATCTTTTATATGCTTGTATTAATCTATCATCTCCCAAATTTGAACCCAAGGTCATACAATTCAGAGACTTTAAAAATATTGATGAAAGCAAACTTAAAGAAGCTGCAGATAAAATTGACTGGCAAAGTGTGTATGACTGTGATGATGTGGACGGTAAGGTTCAGATCTTTAATAATATATTGCTTGATCTATTTGATAGTATTGTCCCTGTAAAAAGTGTGAAAGTAAAATATAAATATAACCCATGGATTACTGATGAAGTATCAGTATTAATACATCAGAGGGAGAAAGCAAGAAAAAAGTTTGCCAGAACTAAAAATCAAGCAGACCATGAAGTGTTTTGGAAACTGAGGAACAGATGTAAGCAAGAAATGAGAAATTCCAAACTTAGATACTGTCACTCTGCCTTCAATAGTAAGCAAACAACAAAACAAATGTGGTCAAACATTAGAACCCTTGGCATAGGAAAAAAGAAAACTGATGACAAAGTATGCAAAGTATCTCCTGATGAACTGAATCAATATTATCTAAGTGTAGCCTCTGTCACAGACAAACAGTCTATTGAGGAATGTATAAAAGAATATACTCTAAAGGAGGAGGTATCACATGAAAAATTTTACTTTAAGAGTGTTGAACCTAAAGATGTTATTAGTGCTGTAACAAGCATTAATTCTAAAGCAGAAGGTGTAGATAAAGTGTCTATATGTATGTTAAAACTGTGCTTAGTATATTTAATACCTGTGATATGTCATGTATTTGACTTTAGTCTTATGAATGGTGTTTTCCCTCAATTATGGAAAAAATCTCTAGTCTTGCCTATACCAAAGAAAGCTAACCCATCTGAGCTAAAGGATTATAGACCTGTTAGCATAATCTGTG
>NW_026267288.1:66026-70312 GCF_000697945.3 Frankliniella occidentalis | reverse complement strand
GAGAGAACGAATGGAGAGAGGGGGGGAGGGGGGAGGGTTCAGGTACAAGTCATACACCACTACATGTCTCTGCCCCGCGGGTGCGACCGGTACGTACGTAATGAGCGCACACCCCGAGGCTGGACGGGGCAAACCGACGGCGCGCCGGCCAACAGAAAGAAAACAAAACGCGGGGAGGAAAAAATACGCAGGAGCGAAATGGTCCCAAATAAGCGTGGATCATTTGTGAAGACAGTGAGAAAGGAGAAGAAAACAATTTGAAACCCTGTTTGAAAAAGTAAGAAGTAGAATGATATTTACTCCGGAAAAACTTGCGAACAGATCCAAATTCTGATTTCTTCTCAAGAAATAAAACTTTAGCGACGTCACATAAAATTCAGTTCTCAAGCGTTTACAGTGCACGCACGACAGCGGCGACAGACATCTCCCCTGACCGTCCTGACGGCCGTGTCACCGCGAAGATCGCCAAGGGAGGACGCCGTCGGTCTTACGGTGAGAGCGAGAGAGAAAAAGAGCGGCTACAGGAAATGAGCCGAAGGGAAAAAGAAGGGCAGGGAGACGAAGAAGAAGAAGATGAAGAGCAGAGCAGGGGTCACCCTGAGCACGCCTGCTGAGCACCACGCCGCCGAGCCGCCACCCACCAGCACGCCAATCGCCCCGATCCCCCAGATCACCTTCTGGAGTGCGTGAAGGTCGACAGAGGGGAGCCCGACAGCGCCGCCGCCCGCCAGGCACCGTCAGGTAGACCATTACAGGGGTCCTTTTGTCTCGGGCAGGACAGAGCGTCGCGTGTAGGTGGGTGCCATCATGCAAGCGTGCGAGTGAGAGAGAGCGCGCAAGGTCCTAAATAAGGGGGTGAGGAAAACGCTATTACAAATTTTTTGACGCAGATGATATGAGAGGAGCAGGAAGCAAGGCGAGGGACGGACGCCCAACCGAATAACTTCATCGCAAAAATATTAATAATAATAATACAAGATGCGCAATTTCAGCATCATAAGTCAGTGACTCATTATAATTTTGTTTTCCTTCCTCCCCGCCCGCCCGTCCGTCCGTCGCAGATTAAGGGCGAAAAGGGAATAGGAGATGAGGGTTGGGAGCAGCGGCGTCCATCCATCACAGCGACCTGGAGCTGGAGAATCTCGAGCAGCACGGCGGCCACCGCAAGCCTCCGCGAGCCTCCGCGCAAGTCAGCTCAACTGAAAGGAAAGCCTCGCTGAAAGCCTCCCAAACAGATGGCGGGTTGTAAAACTCTCCGCGGGAAAGGACCCTCTACTACGCGCACTTGTGAAAAATAACTGCCTTCAACACGAACGACCACCTGGACGGGGTGGAAGAAACTGACGAATGCGACCCAAAGTCAAGTCCCTTTCGCGAATGGCACCGTGCCTGACCCCTGGACGCCCGCCGCCCCTTTCTGCGGCCCTGCCCGTCAGCCATCCACCGCAGCGACGAGGCCAAGAGGAAATGCCAAGCCGATCGGCTCGAGCTGCTGGTTACACTTCTCGGAACGTGTGCGCCCCGGGGACGCCTGGCCACGGACGCCATTTTCAATTATTGCACATTTAATGGAGGGGTCGGCAACTCGATTACAAACTGTGGGGTTGACTGTACTCCGAGCGTTGCTCAAATAGTGCGTACTGTACACCGCAGAAAATGCCGTAAAATAGGAGTTCTTGAATCATCTTTTCGGGTATGTCCACACACGTTAAAATCTCAGTAAATAGGAAGAGGCCTTCCCCACGAGGTATGTGTGCTGCTATGCAAAAACCTGCAAAAGGCCATTAGCATAGTGCATCCTGCGGGTTTTCCATAGGCAGCTCGTGCAAGGTGTACAGTTCCATCGGGACAGAGCACGTGCCCCGATGGGACAGTGCGCCTTTCTACACTGTTGAAATTGTTGATTTACAACATATTTTTGTGGTATACTGTCATACCAACACACATTATTTTAAAACAACTCGTTTTGTAATTCAAAAATTAAATTTTGACGTTAGAAGTGGTCTTAAAAATTATACAGATTAAAAATTTGTGATACCTTGGCAATCGACAAATAGACTTTTACAACAGATGTTGCAATCAAAGTACAACACAGGAGTTGTAATCTGATGACAATGAGTAGTACAAAACTTTAATCATTGGACAACAGTACAATTAAATTACTATGAAATTTCTAGAGCTCCAATTAAATTAGTTGTTTCAAAACCAAGGCAGTCATCACGAGGAATATGATGCGATGCATGTGACCATGGTGACAACTATTTCTAACAGCGTAGACGGTTGTTAGAAGTTTAAAGGTTTTACATAAGCAGCTCGTCCAAGGTACAAAGGGCATCTGCCCGAAGATGGAACAGTGCTTCTTCCTTAATGTGGTCGTTAGAGGTTTGGTAATTTATAGGTTTTACATGAGGCAGCTAGTTCAAGGTACAAAGGGCATCTTCCTGAATGGAACATTGCATTTTTCTAGACGTTGTTTTTAGAAGTTTGTTAATGTAAACGAACCTGCCCAACAGTCAGGCACGAAAGATTACTGGTCAGATTCAATCATGTAGTTTGAGTACTCTCGTGAACACCACCACATCATCCTCCCAATAGCCCAGCCCCTCGCCATGCAGCTTGTGATTCCCATCACACGGTGCGACGACGGCAACCCCAGCCCACCAGAGAGTTTTTCGCGTGTGTGGAGCTCAAGTGGAGCTTCGATAACGAGGGGAAGGTGAGGGTGAGAGATTTCGCATTAATCTGCGGCGAGGCCGCGACCAACCTGGGCAAAGCCAGAGATGTCCCCGCCCTGTTCCTCCTCCTCCTCCCAGCGGCAGCCAGCAGCCAGCGCCGCGACCACCGGAGGCTGATCGCTTGCCAGCCACACACAGCGGGGGCCGATCGGATCAAATACTTTCGCAGAATATCGCGAGCAGCGCCGAGCGATTCGATAGCTCGATGGAAACTGACACCGAGCAGCAGAAGCCAATCGCCGGTGGTGGTGGTGGTGGTGATGGTGGCGGCGGGATGCTGGCGCTTCACGGTGCGCTGCCCCCCGGGGGGGTCGTGGCGTCACGGGCCCGTCAGATTAAAATTAAAACAACACCCCGGGTTGGTTTCAGACCGTCCAAAAACAACAACAGAAGAAAGAAAAAGAAAGCAAACGCGGATAGCTTGCTCGCCCCCCTGCCACCCTCGGATGATCGAAATTAAACAAACAGCGGAGAGTTGGGCGCGAGCGCGGGTAGGGGAGGGGATGGCATGGGGAAGACATGAAAGAAATGAGTCCTGCCGCCCGGCTAGGCAAAGCGATCACAGGCTCCAGCACTCCAGTAACGGCGACAACGACACTCCAGCGAGCAGCGCGGCCCGGCCGGCTGGAGCCCAACAGAGCGATCAGCAGAGAGAGCCTCGGTCAATAAGCGAAATCAATCATTTGACGAGAGCAGAGCACTCACATGTCGAGCAACGCGCACGCACACACACGCGCGCACTCACAGTCCACCCCCGCTGCTGCCGCTGCTGCTACCCTTCCCCAAGGTCAGGCCGGTATGGTGGAGGGCGCGGAGGGGAGGGAGCTGTTTGTGCACCCATGCGCAGCGGAAGCCCTCCTGACAGCGAGATTTGTCCAGAGAGATGGGCCGAAGGGGGGAGGAGGGGAGGGACAGAGGTTTGGAGGCAGCGCGGGGGCGGCGTCGAGGGTGTGCGCGGATCGCATGAACGATAACGACTGCACGGACGGAAAGGGTCGGTCCGTAAATCAAGAGCAAACCGAAGAGAAGACGTAAAAAAAAGGAATGGGGGGAGGAAGAAGGTTCAAAGAACTCGTTCGGAATGACGACGTTCATGAGGCTGGGCTGTCGATTACGCTCTCGTGTGTACTTTTTCCCTCGGCGCGGCCAAGGACACACACCGCAGCACGTGGAGGTCACCGGCGAGGAGGAGTATGAGAGATGGCTGCCGCACCAAATCAAATGGTCAATGGCGGGCAATAACCATCATCAAGTCGCATACAAGGCGAGTAAAAACCGCAAATAAACCGCGCAAAGTCGGCCATAGCAGCCAAGGTGGCCGGCAACGGCACGGCACAGGTAAGAGGCGAGTGCGCGCGGGATATCACATACAGACTTTGGCTCGCTCGCGGGCACCGCATGACATCACTTAAGCTCGGCCTCATTGCTCTCCTCTTTCTGTCTCCGTCTTTCTTGCCCCCCTCTCGACTCAAAGTTGCAGTGAGGGACGTGCCATCTGCAAGTAAACGCGCCTGCCGCGGCTCGCGCTGGCTATAGGCCCGTGCCCCCCCC
>NW_026267288.1:64265-65831 GCF_000697945.3 Frankliniella occidentalis | reverse complement strand
TTACATAATATTGTAGAGAGCGGGTTGTATACCCCAATGGGACTTATTAGTCCTAATGTATACGATCCTCAAAATAAATTCAATTCAATAAATTCAATTCTCTCTCTCTCTCTCTCTCTCTCTCTCTCTCTCTCTCGCACACGGCGGTATAGGCGAGGTGAACGCAAACGCAAAAGCACAGCAGCAGCAGCACAGCACAGTAGACGCACGAGATGACTCCGCAGCTCTCTTCTGTTGGCCTGCGCGCCACACAGCGTGCGGCGTAGAGAATCGCTTTTATGCGCCGCGAGGAGAGACAAAAGAGCCCCATGGCGAGCAGCAAAGCACCACCGCGGGCGCCATCATGGGCGGCGTCATGGGCGCAGGTGTCGGGCAGGCGTGGCGCTATGCCGTCAGCTGATCTAGTCAGCTGATACCGCGCGGGTGTGTAGTTAAACGGGCCCATCCGCGCGACATACAACACGGCAACAACATCAACAACAACCGCGCGAGCACCACGAGGCCGCCAGCGATGAGCGTGGGAACGCCGCATAGCGTCACCTCCCTCCCCACCCCACCCTCTCTCCTTCCGGGGCCTTTCACCTTTCTCCCTGACGCAGCATAGCAAACGCGCGCCCCGCGCGCGAGCAGGTGGCGAAACACGAGCTGATGCGCGGCAAATAAACGACAGTGTGATTAGAAGCGCGCGGGCGCGCGCGGGCGACGAGGACGCGCGTGCCTTTCCGCGAAGGGGAAAGAGAGAGAGAGAGTAGAGGAGAAATGCGAACGAACGGGATACCCCAATGCACGGCGACCGTCCAAAACCCAACGAACCACTACTGCAAACTAAGGTTCCCTACCTCCTCAGACGAGTGAGGGAAACCACGCCATTTCTGAGTTATATCCTCATATACATGACTTTATTTCAGTAAGAATTCCCACGAAATTATCACTCCTTAACCTTTGCCCTAGTATAAGTGAGCGGCGACTTTGACTCGAGAGGAGTAAATTGTTGGTTCAGGGATATTACATTTTTCTGCACTCAGGGCTCGAAAGTGACCGTTTAATAAAAATATTCCCTTTGCAATTAACCCCCACCCCCACATAACCCAAATCTAACCGTCAAACAGAAGCAACATTTCTACGCATAATTTCTTTTCCCCTTCATTTCTGTAAATGACGTGACGGCGTTTTTAGCGCAAGGGCGCCAAGGGCTCCCGCCCGACGCACCACGCCCCCTGCCGGCGCCTCACCGAAATGAAAGGGTCCCTTTCGTTTCTAATGATGATAAACCGAGTCTCCACGCTCAGCTACGCTCCCCGGACTATTAGTAGTGCTACCTGGTCGTGTCCCGTCATTTAGGCGGGAAAAGACGACAGACGGCGTGGCTCAAAAACAAGAGCCCCAGTCGCGAGAAATAAAATACAGAAACGAAATGAAGGGCTTCACTTTTGTGTGGCGGTAACAGAGAGTAGAGGAGATACTTTGCCGCGCCGAACCGCTGCGCGCCACGGGGTATTATATTCCTCAATGGACCGTCTAGCAGCTCCATCAGCTCCGCCTCCACCCAGTCCTCCCTCTCCCTCC
>NW_026267288.1:58459-63150 GCF_000697945.3 Frankliniella occidentalis | reverse complement strand
CCCAGCCCCGCCCCGACCGACTCGATTCGAATTTAATTTCGGGCTCTCTCACATGGTGCGCGCCGGGGCCCCCGCGAGCGGAACCAAAAGCCCGCAGCATTTTTATTGAGCCACTTAGCCTCACGCGAAAAGCCACTCCGTTGCGGAGTCCTCGGCAAACGGAGAAGAGGGAGCGCGGCGCGCAAGGAGAGGGTCCCTATACGCCGCCCCGCCCCGCCTACGCAAACTCCTTGGCGCGGGGCGCTCCATTTCCACCTGCCCCGCGCAAACGCGACAAGAAAGAAAATCCGCGCGCGCAGTATTTTTCGGCTTGAGAATGAGGAGATAAAAGCAAGCGGGGTCTGCAACAACACAAACGGGCGGCGAGTGACGCGTCAGTCGAGTACCGACCCCCTCTCCTCGAGTCCGATCGGTACGCCATCAGCACCCTCGTGGGGGGCCCCAGCACCGCGCGCCCCGCGGGCAGGGGCTCTCCCCGGGCTCTCCCCCGCCGCGGGGGCTCCCTCCCCGGGCTCCACCCCGGCGGCTCTCCTCACATCAATGGCTGCGGTAAGTGACGCAAATGGCAATCAGGCCGGCAGAGCCAGGCGAGGACGCGGCGGCGTGGGGCCTGGGGAGCCTCCCCGCAGACAGACAAGAACGGCTCAGAGCACTCTCAATGATTCGGTCGCCAATTCGTGGAAAAGGTTTTTTTGCGCGTGGGCGTGGTAGATTATTCCAGAGGGCAACTGCTACAAGTAAGGTTAATGGAAGAGTATACACGGTGTTTCAAAGCGATTAAACGCAAAAACACAAGATCGTACCACCCCCTAAAAATGAAGAAAAATAATGCCTTGTTTAAAATGCTTTGTTTAAAATGTCGCTGAAGAAGAACAATTTCTAGGAGTGTAGCCGGCTTATCCCCTCGGCCCAGGCGCCCCGGTTCGTTGGGGCGCCCGCGACGTCCCGCTGTCCAACCGGGCGGCCGGGCGGGGGAGTAGAATGGCAGATCAGCCGTAGGAATTCCCCGGCCGTCAAGAGGTGAACAGGGTGGGCCCATAGCAGCCAGCCCCACAGAGACGTGGAGCAGGAGGGGAAAATGAAGGGGTTGGTCGGGGTGGAGCAGGCGCGCGCCGTTTGTAAATGGCACGACCAAAAATACAATGGCATAAATTATACTTTTAAGAAAATCCTCCTACCATCAGCAGCACGGCAGAAGCTTCTAAATCCATTAAACAAATTTAACATTCAAATAACGTTTGTTTGTATTTTGTTTCAGAATGTTACTTTACGCCTTCAAGAGAAGTCCCACTACCACCACCACCCACCCCTTCCGCCGCCGTTGTTGTTTCCCCCCTGGAGGCTTTTCATCCCATCTTGCCATATAAGAGGCAGCATCGCGGAGGAGGAGGGGCTGAAGGAGCCGAGAGGGTATCGCGGGGCTCTCGAGACAATGTAGCGCCGGTGCTAATTACACGCTGCTGTGCAGGTACCCCCACAATGGGGGCCGTGGCGAGGGGGTGGATAGGGGTGCGGGGTCCTGCTGCCAGGGTTTAATCCCCGGCCGAGCGAACGGGCGAGGGGGATGAGGCTCGCGGCCTTGGCGGGGACCCCTTAGCCGTCAGCGAGAAGGTGTGTTCTAGTGCGGGGGCGGTGGGCGGGCGCGGGTTCTTATTCGGAGGGGCGCTCCAGAGACGCGCCGCCGACACGGTCCGTATAACACGCAGCTATGGGGGGCGGTTGGGGGCGGGCGCGCTTGCATCACTGAAGCCATCTAGCAGGAGGAGCCGCCGCCGCCGCCACCACCCTCACCACCACCCCCGCAGCAGCCGAGGAAACGCCAGGGCTGATCTTGAAAAATGTCACTGCGGATGGGGCACCACCGCCGCGCCCCCGGCTGCGCACGCCAGGAAGGAAACAGGGCCCGGATACACTTTAGCACTACCCGGCTACACTGGCGCCCGGATACACTTTAGCACTACCTGGCTACACTGGGGCTCGGCTCCACTTTAGCACAACCAGGCTACACTGGCGCCCGGATACACATTAGCAAGCACTACCCGGCTACACTGGGGGACTGGGGCCCGGATACACTTTAGCACCACCCGGCTACACTGGAGCCCGGATACATAAACTTAGAACTACCCGGCTACACTTAAGAACTACCCGGCTACACTTTAGGACTAAGTGGCTACACTTTGTCAATTCCCGGATGCACTGGGGCCCGGATACACTTTAGCACTACCCGGCTACACTGGGGCTCGGCTCCACTTTAGCACAACCAGGCTACACTGGCGCCCGGATACACTTTAGCAAGTACTACCCGGCTACACTTTACCGAGCACGGTAGTACGGAAAGGCCCAGCAGCCAAGGCAGCCCTCTTGCTGCAAGGGCGTGAGGGGGCTAAGATAAAGGGAGGAGGGCCCGTTCAGCAAGAGATAGCAGTAGCAGAGCAGAGGATTATGGGGCGGGGGGTTGGGGGAGGGATAGAGGGGGTGCACAAGACGTAACTGGTGTTGTGGTGGTTGTTGCTGCGGCGGCGGGAAGAGGGAAGAGTGTTAAACACCAGAGTGTAAAGCCGCCGAAGCACTCGCGGCGGCGGCGCGCGTCTTTCGAATTACTTCATTCATTCCGTCCCCATTCATTTACGCGCTGCTCGTGTCCTACTCTCCCCGCTGTGGGAACTTGGCCGTACTACTAACGCGTCCAAGATGGCGCGCAGAGGTCCACGCACGCACACACACACACAGAGTTAATGATCCATCGCCATCCTTTTATTGTTATTGCGACCATCACTTCATGGCAAGACGGGAGAGGGGAGGGAGGGGCAAGGGTCGCATCGTAAAGCCCTTCCCGTGCAGAGAGCCGCTCTCTGACACGAAACGCACATCAAACGGAATAGAGCGGCCGCGAGCCGGAAAAAAGAAAGACCGGTGGTGGTGGATAGAGAGGGGGATGGATGGGGGATCGAGGGGGCCACGATGAAAGGGTTCACTCATATTTGCATCCGGGGCCGCAGGCCCGGCGCAGGCCGCAGTACTTCCCCCGTTTGTTTGCCAGTCGCCAAGGATAAAACTTTCCGTTGTTATGCTTTGACTGGGTGACTGGGTGGTATTACCAATCGCGAAAGAAGTGGGCGAGGGACGACACAGGAAATAAAAGAGAAAAAGAGAAGACATGGAAAATTTGTCTCGGGGCTGAAGGGTAACCGTCTCGGTACTTGCGTGCAGCATTGTACCCGAGCGAGTGTGTGTGTGAGGTACCATATGTGCGTGCAGCGAGCGTTACCCAACCCATTGCGAGGGACAAACACCTTTATAGCCTCTCTGCACATTCTCCATCTGACTCCACTACGCGAAAAGAAACAAAAACAATGGAGGAAAAAAGATAAAAACAATCAAACGAAAAAAAAACACTCGCGAGGAGGTAGGTCTTACCGAGTCCCAGCTCGGGCCAGTGCTCGAACAGCGTCCAGTGCACGTCCTTGGCGACGCGGTTTTTGACAGAGAGGACGGAGCAAAGGTCTGCGGCGCGCAGGTTGCGCTCCACGAGCACGGACTGGGCAGCGTGCGGAGAGCCATCGTCGTTGTAAAACAGCAGCTCCTCCTGGACCAGATGAAAAAAAAACACATTAAAAATAGATGCAAGTCGTAAATTCTTCATCAGTCGAGTCACATCAAACACACAAAAAACGAATTAAGCACTACTCCCGACTACTCCTCCAGAAAAGTAAAGTTACGAATGCAACTGCTCTTTACTGTTGCTCTATTAAGAAAAATGAGATTGCTGTCGTTAAAAAAAAGAGAGTGCTTAAAACATTAACCTTTTTCCACGTTAATTACGACCGTTCGAGTAAGAGGTGTGGAAACCTCCCGCCCGGCGCGCGGCGGGGCGAGTCGGGGGCCGGGCGGGCGACTAGCACCTCACATTGTTTTCTTCCTTCCTTCCATTTTATTCCAACTGCTCCGCGCAATTACCGGCGCACTGTATATACCCTCAAATTTACTGCGTCGTAAAATCAAGGTTTCTGTGAAGATATTAACTCCACGGGGCGGGCCTTTTAATGCGCCGCGCGGTGCAACCGCGCATGCCGCGCCAGAGATAAGAGGGAGAGAGAGAGAGGGAAGGAGAAAGCATATAAGAGGGGAGAGAGAAGGAGAGCCGAGTATGAATAGTGAAGACTGCAACCCGGGCCAGCGGACATAAAAAGGCGAAAAGTCTGCACGAGTGTGTGTGCGTGAGAATACCGCATGCGTCTGTCTGTGTGAGCGCACTTACATAGACATACATGCACATGAGCACCGCCCCCCTCAAACAAACACACACTCACAGTGCAAGAGAAAACTTGCCACGGCGGCGTCGCTGGGTGCTACTTTGTTTCAAACTCTTTCAAATGAAAAGAGCGCACCGACACTTTTTATCACCGCCGAAATAATAAGCCCCGGCCGCCACCGCCGCGTAAACGATAAACCAAAACGCTTTTGAATAAGACGCGAGCGCTCGGCTTTATAAATACATTCGTTTATATTGCTCTATACGACGACGCCCGCCGCCTGCCTGCCTATACACTCGTCTCCTTATCTATCGCGTCAAGGATGCGCGCGCGCAGCGGCGATCGAACATCGGACACGACAAAGTTGTGCGTCGCCCGCGGAGGCGGCGGAGGCGGCGGAGGCGGCGGAGGCGGCGGAGGTGGCGGAGGCGGAGGGGG
>NW_026267288.1:53853-58409 GCF_000697945.3 Frankliniella occidentalis | reverse complement strand
GGGGGGGGGGCGACGTGCTGAAACGGGACGGACGGGTCCCGATAGTCACAAACTATACCAAAGGGGCACGCGTCCGTCGCCTAGATAAGGCGGGCCATATAGCCTTGGCGCGGCACACCTGTGTGTCAGTGCGCCGCCGACTGACAGCGCGCAGCGCGCACTACTATCGCCCGGCCAGAATGTTCGTCTGCCGGTCAGTCAGTCACTCAGTCAGTCATCGCGGCCGCCGGAAGAGAGTGGGCAGCGGACGTTAGCAGCAGCAGCGGCCCCCGCGAGCGCGCGCCCGCCCAGACGGGGCAATAAACAGCCATCGGAGAGAAACAACTTTCGCGCGCGACAAATAGGCTGCGATATAAAGCGATAAAGAAAGCCGCGCAGCAAACGACGGAACTCCGTTAAAACAACCGCGAGGCGGCGGTGGCGGCGGAGCGCTCCCACGCACGCACGCACCGTGTGCACGAACCGCACGAGCAGCCACGCCGCGCCGAGGGCTGAGCAGGAGGGAGCGCCTGGTATGCACGCCTCCCCGCCGAGCACGCGCGCGCCACGGGAGTGCCTACCTCACGGCGCCCCGCCCCACCCCGACCCGTCGTGCCCTAGCTGGCGGCGCGTCTCAATCACAGACACGTAACTCGGCGGCGCACGCCGGCGACTTGCGCCATGACCCCCCCTCCCCCTCTCTCTCTCTCTCCCGCCCCACCCTCTCTCCTTACCCCGATAAGGGAATATCAAGTCATCGCTCTTCATGAGAGATAGCGGCGCGCATAGCGCAGCACACGGTGTCATATGGCGTCCCGGCACGAGCACCGCGCCAGCGCCACAACACCACACTCCCCACACACACACATACCTCAGACTACTCAGTCGAGATAATCAGGTCAAATCTTCAAAAATAAGGGAAGGTGGGGTAGATTGGGACGGATTTTTTCTTTTTGCTGTAGGTCGGAGATCATGCATTGTTGGAATGACCGGTACTGGCTACAATTGTACATTAATATGTGGCCTATCACAGCCTATATCGTCCTGATTTTTTATTTCATGCTCTTTGGCTGTAGAGAGATTTCCCCGAAATGTGTCACCTGTCCCAATGTTCCCGGGCACGGGGCACATTGGGACACCATAAGAATACATAAGATGGGGCACATTGGGACAGTTGACGCGTTTTCCTGTGAAATCTCAGCATACGAACCGCCATGCGGTCTGGAAGCCTAAATAGGCCAGTTATCTACAAGATGAGACAGTTTTTGGATTTTTTTTAGGGGTTACATTGAGCACTTTTGGTGTAATGTCCCAGTGTGCACTTAATTGCCTTTCCTGTGATTTCTTTCTTTTTCTTCGGTATTTTGGGATTCAACTCAAAATCCTTACTTGCAAAATGCGTCGTAAGGAACTACCTACTGACCAGCCACTTGCGCGATTTTCTATCTCATTTCAGTTTGCGTTGAAAATAGCAAAATAAAATAAGAAGGTACCTTACTTTTAACAGATTTTTGAGCTTATCGTATTTTGATATTTTCTGTACATCAGACATGGTGTGCAATCTTCCCAACACTGATACCATCATGAAATATGCAACATTGGCTACGTGTCAATTTTTTTCAGCACTTAAATACTGTTAGAAATATGTGATATTGCTACTGTCCCAATGTACCCCGTGTCCCAATCTACCCCACCTTCCCTTAATAATAGTCGCCTAAATATTTCCAGTTCTGGAGAAGACTGGATGAGTTATTTAGATTTTCGCCTCAGCAATTATTTTATTGTTATGTAATTTTTCTTTTCTTTTTTAAAGTGTTTTTAACTCTTATTTTATTTTGTCAAATCATTTGGTTCAGGTGATACCGACCTGCTTTTCAGTGCTGCTGTCCTTGTCCTGCTCCTCGGTGATCTCGTTGAGGGGCTCGTAGCCCGCCAAGGTGCCGGCGAGAGACGCGAGTCCCGGAGAGAGGCTGAGTCCCACAGTCACGCCCGCCTCCATGCACGCGCACTTGAGCTTGTGCAGCCCGCCGCCAGCCATGCAGCCTGCAACACAACAAAACAGGTCAACACTAGTCAGTCTATGATGATGGCGGGGGAAACATTTCGTGTCTGCTTTTCGGCAGTTTTATGGTTACGGTCCGCTGTACCAAACCCAGCGGAGATCGCCACACCACATACACACACACACTCTCCGCCGGCCCAGAGATTCGCGGCCCTGTCCCGACACAGCGTCACACCACCATAGAGTTCGGGGTGAGTTAGAGTAACGGCGGCCCCCACGGCCGGTCACTGTGTGTGGATGCCGGATGGTCGTACCGATGGCCGAACGACAGGGAAGAGCCATTGGCCGTTTACGACCACAAATCACCATAAAAATAAAAAAAAACGTCGGCGGTGGTGGTGGTGGTGGTGGTGATCCACACACGCAGAGGTAAACAAAGTGGTCTCCGCGGGCTCGAAGTGCGTGCGTCGCAAGGCCGGCCCCACCGGCGCATAATCACACAGCTTACTGCATCGCAGATGGAGCATCCACGTACCGTGTACTATTTACTACTACACGGTGAAAAAAACAAACCACAAAAAAAACAACAAGATAAAACACATGTGCTGAAAAGTAATTGAAACAGGGGGAAAGGGGGCGGGGAGCTATGGCAAATTTTCAAGTATGATTTTTGGTCACACTTTTTTTGACTTAGGGCAGTCGTACCAAAAATATCATTTCGGCCACCACATTACGAGGCAAACAAGACAGCACGGAGCAGTGGGAGCCCCCAGCTCTGCTCGACAAAACTTGGCAGCGCGCAGCGCAGCGGCGCGCGTCAAAACTCCATTTGTTTCTTCCCTGCTCGTTCTCCTACTCCTAAACCTCCCTCTCCCTCTCTTCCGCCTCCCAAAACAACTTGCGCGCGACGAATGCGACAAAATATGTTTCGCAAAGTGTTCGAAGTCGGCCAGCCGCGACACGGCAAAGCGCCGTTATTGTGCAGCACACAGCAGTGCAGCAGGCAGGACGCTCATCCATTCATTCAATGCCATCACTCATTCATTCACTCATTCCAGCAGCAGCAGCAGCATAGTACCGCAGTCACTCTAAGCGTCTCTCTCTCTCACACACATACATGCACACGACACACACACACACGCCAACTCAATAAAGCCCGGACACGCACAGCCAGCACACCGCCACCGCCACACTACTATACGCAGCAGTACTCGTAAACAACTCATCCGTCATTACGACCAAAATTGCGACGCAATCTCGAAAAACACGCGGCTCTCTAGCGGCGGCAGCGCGGCGTCACTCTGACTGTGTGTGTGTGTGTGTGTGTGTGTGTGTGTGTGTGTGTGTGTGTGTGTGTGTGTGTGTGCATGTCCCTGTGTGCGTGAGTGTGTCCCTGTGTGCCGCACCGCATGACGAGCGAGCGAGACACGCGATGTGCAGCGCCGCACCTCTCTCACAGAGGGAGGAGGGAAGTCGAGTTAAATAAACCAGAGTGAGTTAGTTTTCACTTTGCAGCGGCTTGCACTATGAGCGCTGCCGGTGTGGTGCTGCCGGCACTACTTCCCTCTATATGCGGCTACTACATCAAGAGTCCGTGTTGTTGCAAATTGCACTTCCTATAACTATAAAAAAAAGGAGATGCAAATCAGACATCCTTCTTAAACTGCACGGTCGGGCCGTTTAGAAAACAAACTAGAGGAAAATAAAAACGAGATCAGGAGGTATCATTATGTCGTCATTCCAGTCCCGAGCTCTGGTTTCGGTCGTATTTTGTGACGGTAATGAGCAATTACACGTGCCGGAGTATCAAATAAAATGTGTTAGGAGCCCGCAAGGCAAAACAAAACTTTCCAAAGAATCATTTTTTTTAAAGGAGAAAGTTGCTCGGGAAGTTGTATGTACGATTTAACAAAAGCTGAATTAGAATCCAAAACGGTTACCGTCGAAGAAGTGTCTTTTACTTTTGCATAGTTCCTTCCCGTTCCTTCCTCACTCCCCCCAAAACCCTCACAAAGCTTCACGCGTGACGTTGCAAACCAGGGTGTCTGTTTACTTTTTCAGTTGTTTTTTTTAACATTACTTTTATGAGCGAGCGAGGGAGAGGGAAAAGAGAGCGAAAAAGCTGCTGTGTCCGTGAGAGAGTGAGTGTCCTGAGGTCGGGGTCACCGTCTGGTCCAGGCCGACAGTCCGCCCGAAATAAACCTCATAACGCAAACAGGACCGCATCGGCAATGTGTCCTCCGACAACAACACACATCATATGCGTCTCTCAAGCCGGCAAAAAAAAGTATGCGGAAAAAAAATACGTCAAGCTTTTCCCTTTCATTTTTTTTTCTTTTCGCACAAACCGGAAGTGAGCGAGGGCCGTTAAGGCACATACGAGGGGAGGAAGGGGTCTCTGCAAATATCGGACCTAAAGGAAGTGGGAAGTGGCCAGATTCGGTTAGAGGTCGGAGGAGGGGGTGAGGAGGGGAAGGGGCGTCCCCTGCAGGGTGGGGACAGGCCTGGCGTGGGCGGGCGGGCCCGCGGCGGGTCGGGCGGAGGGATAACGGAAGGCAAAAGGAGGATTTACGGG
>NW_026267288.1:52771-53803 GCF_000697945.3 Frankliniella occidentalis | reverse complement strand
GGGGGGGGGCTTTCCAGTTCTGACCAGCCCGGTCCCGGTCGCGCCCGATCTGATCCAGCAGTATGACGGCACGCGGGCCGGGCGGGGCCCCCCCAAGAGGGTTCGTCCGGCACAGAAGGCGAAGCAGCAGCTCTTGCAGGACACGTCGCCCGCACCCGCTAATGCCACTAATCGCCCTTGGCACTCGTTTCAAAGGAGGAAAAGGGGTGAGGGGGTGAGGGGGGGAGGGGGAGGGTGACAAAGAAACCGACTGACAGCGGACTAACGGACCCCCCCTGCGGGAGGGCCACGAGCAGCAGCAGGGCCCCCGAGGGCTGGCCTCTGCCTGTCGAAATCACTTCCGCATCTCCTCTCTCTTTCTTTCTCTCTCTCTCCCACACACTAGTGCGCCCGGCACCCAAAGCAGAGCGCACAGCAGCACAGCATGGCAGTGTCGCCGAGCGGCCTAGCGTGTCCTATATCAGCCATCTCGGCGCCGAGAGAGAGAGAGAGAGAGAGAGAGAGAGAGAGAGATGCAGCACAGCATTCCACCACGCGGGGCGGCCAGCAGCAGCCTCATCCCTCTCCGCACCTGTCTCCCTCGCTCTTATCTCACCGTCTCTCTCCGTCCCGCCGATTCCCAATGCACTTTAGATGCAAATGAGCGCGTCTCGCACACACACAAACACACACACAGTGTTTTGGCAAAGAGTAACCCGGCCGTCGCAGTCGGAGCGGCTGCAGTACGCGGATGGCGCAGAGTGAAGCGGTGCTATCCGGTTCCACAGGGATATGAATGAATGGGCCTCCACGACCGGCCGAGGCGGAGGCGGCGGCAGCAGCATAGCAAAGAGTGAGAGAGGAGGTAGGAAAGTAGCAGTACCGGGCCGTAAAACAACAAAAAGACCCGCGAGTCAAACACGGCAAAGCAGCATAGAGCCGAGCAGGGAGGTCTCTCACCTCTCTCGCTATAGCCCGCCGACGACGACTCTCTGGCTGCGATGCGATGCGGTGGGTTGGCTTGTGTCTGTGCCGGCTCCACCTCCCCCCCCC
>NW_026267288.1:50984-52721 GCF_000697945.3 Frankliniella occidentalis | reverse complement strand
GGGGGGGGGGAGGCGCCACTGCCTTGTGCCGATGCACGCCACTGCACGCACTGGGGCAACGCACACACACACACACGCTCACACAAGATTGATGATGGAATACACTCCCAGTTCCGGGAGAAAATAAAGGCCTCCTCCTTCCCCTATGAATCGGGAACGTGGTGGTCTGTATCGACGCACGCACGGACGCACGCACTTGACACACGTCCACACAACGAGTAAACGCACGAGCTAAGGGAGACGCAACTGTGTGACTGTCACACACTCCCTTATAAAACGAAATCATTCCGAAACTCGTCCGGGACTGTTCCAAAAGCAGTCCGATTGTCTCGGACACTTCCAAATATGTTCCAGGACAGTCCGTCAGTAATCCGAGTCCGATCCCGGACTGTCCGAAAGTAGCCCTCGGCAGCCAGGACTGTCCGTAAAAAGTCCGATGCTACCGGACAGTCCCTAATAAGTCCGGTAGTCCGGTCCGGACCGTCCGAAGACAGTCCGACTATCAACCCGAGTCGTCACAGGACGGTCTCGAGCTGTTTAAGCACAAAAGACTTGTACTCTTTTTTGTGAAAATTGGCAAACTATATCCATACAATGATTAATAAATTGTGAAAATTTGTTTAATCCACCTATTACGCATATTCAACTTTCTGCTGCTGAGCACTGAAAGCGCCAGGAAAATTATAGGACAAAATTTTATTTTATTTAGTGCTGGCAATTTGCCTCTTTAAATTTGAGTAAACTACACAGGCATATTTTATTTTTCAAAACGGTCGTTCATCATGACCTGAACAGAACATTATGTGCGATGCAAAAGCATTTGCCGAAAACCGCATGACGATGCGCTGATTCGTTCGTTGTGTACAGCGCTCGTCTCGGAAGAGATTCTGAGCCCAGCTAAAGAGGCTCTCCTGTGTGGTCTCTTCTCAGCCGTCAGCGTAGCTCAGTTGGTAAGAGCGTCGGTCAAGGGACCCGGTGACCGACAGGTGAGGGAACGAATCCCGCTCGTCCAGCTTTTTTTTAAGCCGGTTGGACCATTCGGACTAGTCCGAAATACGTCCGGGCACGGGCATCGGACAGTCCGATAGACGTCCGGTCGCGGCCTTCGGACAGTCCGAAAACTTGCTGATTTGACACATTTTCGGTAGTATTCTCGGCAAGGTCCGGGATGTCGTCTCGGACTGTCCGAAAATCGGACTGATTTCGGTACAGAATATTTTTATAAGGGCTGGTGGGTGTGCGAATGCCCATTCGTACACTCGAGGGAGTAAAGGTGTCAATTTCCATTGCTTTTGACTCACTTCTGCCCTCATGTGTACGAATGTCGTTCACATATCTACCACACTTTGGGTTTACGATGCGCGCGCAACAACACCCGCAACATACAGCGAAGCAGGCAAAATAAGCAGCCCCGCGACCCGACCCGGACGACCGAACAAGGCCCAGGCCCCAAGGAAGGCGGTATGGTCGATGGCGAGTTTTGTGGATCTTGACGCGGATTGATCGTGGCAGCGCGACTACACAACAGAACAGGCAGGGGCCTTAGCGCCACCACCAGCGCCGCGTCGGCCGAGGAGGAGGAGGGCCCCATTACCCATCAAGACCGAAGCGACGGTGGTGGCCAATGAGTGCGAGTAAGGAAGGGAAAACAGATTAGTCAGTCAGCCAGACCCAGTCAGTGTCAGCAGTCGCGGGCCCCGCGCCGTCACCACCACAACCATTACCTCCGCCCCCCCC
>NW_026267288.1:46476-47204 GCF_000697945.3 Frankliniella occidentalis | reverse complement strand
GTGGGGGTGTGTAGTGGGGGTGCGTGTGGGGGTTGTGACCTTCTGCGTGCCACGTGATAGCAAGCGTGGTGCGTTCGCGGTTGCAGCCTACACACGCACACACACACACACACACACAGCACATTGTGTTCACGCTACCTTTAATAAATTTCTCATTGCCGTGATTTTAAATCAAATTTTTAATAATTCTTTTTTTTTTCCAAATGTCAATTTGATTTTTTTTTTTCCTTGCAATTTTCGGCGAGGGAGAGCGAGGGGGAAATCACTCCGGGTAAAAGTGTACGAGTTAGTACGCAATAATTTCCCCCTCGAGGGAGAGTTGTGTTTTCAAGAGAAAACGGGAGCGTATTCACAACTTGCGTTTAAAGCACGTCTGAGTGCATATAGCGCGTCTGAACATTTGATCATTTTTCTGTGCCTTTTCTCGTTGAATCCTCGTCGAGGATAATTTACTTCTTGACTTTTAAATGACGTTTTTCTTGACTTTTAAATGACGTTTTAAGTTTAAGCATCTTAATCATATTAATTTTTTTAAAATTTTTTTTTTACTTCCTTTTGTTGAAATTTTCACAAAATTACTTTCACCTCCTTTGAAGGTGATAAAATATTAATCTATTCTACTTTTTAAAGAGGGGGCTGCAAATCGCAAAGCACTACGTGATAGCAAGCGTAGTGCGTTTGCAGTTGCAACCCCGCTCAATCTTTTGTCTGGTAGATGACTTTCACCC
>NW_026267288.1:44698-46426 GCF_000697945.3 Frankliniella occidentalis | reverse complement strand
CCTGCCCCTCCCACAACCAACATCAACTCGGTCACGAGGGCAACGGCACAGGAGCCCCCCGCGCGAGCACCATCCCCAAGGTTATACACGTCACAGTCTGACACTGACACCCTCGCCACGCCCCGGCACCCCCCAGCCCCCACCCGCCGCTCATCCCATATCCGCCCTTCTCCTCGTACCCTCTTCAGTCATGCGCTGCTACAACCCCTCACCCCACCACGCCACGCCACGCCCGATCCCTCCACAACACCGCGCACACAAACTCGAACAGCAAAAAGTTAATAATTGAAGGCCCAATGCGCGTCCAGTCGACAAGCTGACGCCCACCGCGCCGCCACCACTGCCGCCGCCTGGAGCCTTGTACAGGACGAGCTAACCGCGCCGGCCGCCCCGGCGGCAAGGTGATGGACGGCACCTCCTGCGCAGTGCCGCCCCGCCCCGCCCCGCCCCGCGCCTAGGCCGCCGAGCGACGCAAAGGCGCCCGAGCAGTTCCGCACCCTGCATCAATCAACCCGCGGGGCTCGGCACGGCCAGGAGAGGGCCGGACTAACCAACCCGCACGGAGCAACACCAACACACACCTACACAGACACAGACACAGACACACACACACACACAGCCACACCTTGTCACCTCAAAGGGCGGCGTCCCTATAACACCGCGCGATGAGCTTCCGGTTCCACACGCCGCTGCCCCCCCCCCCTCTGCCGGTTCCGGTTCCGCGCGGGCGGCTCGCGGGCGCGACGCGGCAGCGACGGCGGCGGGGCGTTCACACGGGTGACGAGGGGGAGCGAGACAGGGGCCGAGGACCCTGGAGTGACGTCAACATGCGTCAGCGAGGGAATCCCGGTGCAGAGAGAGAGGAGGGAGGAGGGAAAGGAGAGAGGGGGTGGAGGTGAAGGCGCGGTCCGCACTGCGTAGGCCGCCGGGCCGGGCCGGGCCGGAGGGTTGCGCACGCACAGAGTAAACAAATCATTTCCTGGGCCAACAACAACAACGGCGGCAAAGCAGCCCGACCGTCACTCCGTTTATTGTAGCGCGAAATTTTCGAGACAAAAACACGAAACAATGAAACAGAAGGGAGAGAGGGTGGAAAGGGGTGGGGGTGGGGGGGCGAAGACGTTATACTGTAAGTTCCAGGCGCCGGACGCCTGTGCCGCAGGACAAGGGGAATGGGAAAAGGGTCTGGAGAGAGAGAGAGAGAGAGAGAGAGAGAGAGAGAGAGAGGGAGAGCGAAGACGACGCGCAGCGCACAGCCGACAACCTTATCTCTCCCCCGCGCACCACTTTTTCCCTCATTTTCTCCTTCTCTTTGCCTCCCCGGTGCCCCGCCTCGCGGCTGCACGCGATTCCACAGGCTCCAAAAGCCGAGCAGAGTGCGGGGGGAGCTGAAGGGAAGCTACACAATGCTGGCGGCGGCGCTCACTGGCGCTGCTCGCTTTGTCAGCAGTGCGGGGCGGCCCGTCTCCGTTACCTACTTACACCCGTAACACGTGCGCCAGACCTAATAGAAGGCTGCTCTTCCTTACACTCCGCTCTCTCCTATACCCTCTCCTAGCCTAGTTTGATATTCCCAACATGCGTTTAGCCATTTTCTACGGCAGGCTCTACATAAAACATGAAATTACCCCGGGCGGGGCGGGCCTTAGAAATGAACAGACTGCCGGCCGGTTGGCGTTGCGGAAGTTGGCAAGCCGGAGTACGGGTGGTTTGGGGCGGGGAAAGGCG
>NW_026267288.1:41691-44648 GCF_000697945.3 Frankliniella occidentalis | reverse complement strand
CCCCCGCTTCCAGTTTATTTCTTTATTTTCTTCCGGAAAGTCTCAGTCTCCGTCGTCCTCGGCGGCGGCAGTGTAGCTGTGCCACTACCACCACCACGATGCACCTCGTCTTCTCGTCTTTGCCCGCAGCGTGACCGCGCGTAAACACGCACGCCACTGAGGAGCGGCAGCAGCAGAGGCAGAGGCAGCAGCACAGGCAGCGGCAGTAGAGGCAGCAGCAGCAGAGGCAGCAGCAGCAGAGGCAGCAGCAGCAGCAGAGGCAGCAGCAGCAGAGGCAGCAGCAGCAGAGGCAGTAGCAGCAGAGGCAGCGGCAGCAGCGCCCAGAGCCACGCCCGTAAAAAAAACATCCCGTGAGAAAAGTGGTCATGCGGCCGGTGATATGGCGTGCAGCGACGGCCACGCCTGCATGCACTTGAGCGCGGCGCGGCGGCACCACCATTCAGGGGCACTTGTCCTTCCCTCCTCCTCCTCCTCCTCCTCCCCCTCCCCCTCCTCACCTCCTCGACATTGTTGCAGCGACAGCGCAGAGCCCATCAGTTCCGGCGATGCGACACGAGGACCAATCAAGAGGTGCAGCAGTCCACTGCAGCCCCCCTCTTCTCCTCCCGCCCCTCTTCCTTAATCTCGTCCCATTTCTTTTTGTCCGTATTGTACCGCCGGCGCCGCCAGCACGTCGGGGACGTGTCGCGTCGCTCGCCCTGCCGTGCGGATGAGGCCTCCAACGAACGGCGGCGGCGGCGGCTTGCGCTACTGCTGCTGGTGCGCAATGTGAGGGGGAGTGGGGGGCAATGCCGTGACGCTCAGCGAGTTGCAGAGTTACACTAGTTTGGCCGGCACTCGCCATATCTACTACATCGCAGAGGGCTGTGTGCTCTGTGTTTGTGTGTGTGGCGTAGTAAGCCCCACGTTGGGCGCCATACACAATTCCCTCTCGACATGACAGCAGCGCCGCGTCCGATACAAATAGACATTATGAAAAAAAAGAAAGTTCGGTTTATCGAATTCTGTTTTCGTTCGCCGCACGGATGATCGATAGCGCGAGGAGTAAAGAGGACGACGATGGCGACGACAACGACAACAGCCGGAACGAAAACTAAATTGGAGACTAATACTACCGTAAAGGTAAAAGTGCGTGGTGGTGGCGGACCCCTGCTCTTTGCCCGCTGCTTCACACAGCACCCGCCGCGCTCCGGCACCGCGGCCGGACTCACCTGAAACACACAGCGAGAAAAAGACACGTTAGAAAAAACACACAAAAACTATCATGAATGAATGAAAACTTGGTTGAATGGCGTGGTGTGTGTGTCGCCGCCGCCTGCTTCGCGCGGCCGGCATGGCGGGGGCGTCCCCTCTCCCCTCTCTCCCAGCGTCACGGCCGTGCGCCGGGACGATACGGCCCGCTGTCACTTCTAACATCAGATTGCTCAGAGTTTATGAGTTTACCGACTGCGCCCCCGCGCTACCTGTTGCCGTCCCCGCAGACTACACACCGCGCGCGCACTGCGGGAGAGAGGGGGAGAGGGGGGCATGGGCACCCCGCCGGGCCCATGTCTCTGTCCATGTCGTGGCGGGGAAGTCCGCGCGAGTCCCCCACCCCGCCCCCTCTCCTCTCCCCGGTACAAGTGACCTCACCACCCCTCGCGTGTTTTTCCCATCGCACCAAGCAGCGTGAGCGCGCGCCGCTTTCATAATGACGAGAGTGGAAAATCGAACGCTTGCGCGCCGCCGTGTCGCCATCACAGCTGTGGGGCGCCAACGCAACGATAGCCTGCCGCCGATGACACGCGGAATCAAACACACACACACATACTGACAAGCAAGCGACAAGACACGGGGCGCTTTTGCAAAGTAATTCATACGACCACCCCACCCTCCCTCCCCAATACTCCATACCGGGGTGAAAATAGCTTCGTTAATGTAAGCTCATTGCAGATAACCGGTGTCCGGCCATACGTCCGTTTTCCCTCATCAGATTTAAATGATTTAAATTACAGGAGCTCGGCGCCTGCGAGAAGCGGGGTAGGCCACCCAGCTGTACACCCATGCGCTGCAGGGAAGATGTTGCCTACCCATCAGGCGCTATTAGAGCTTGCACATTGGCCGAGCTTGGCATGGTTTCGTGTCGGTAAACGACGAGCGTACTTTATGGATGATCTCTTTGCGGAGAGTCGGGAATAGCTAAGACTTAACTTAGCTGCTCCGTGTTCACTGGTCTGGCGATCATCCACTCTCTCTCGTGACATTACCCCCGCCCCACCGGCCCGCCCGCCCGCACTGTCCACGTCGATTTTAGACCACGTCCGACCGCGTCCCACCCTCCTCCTCCTCCTCACCCTCCCTCTGCTAGGGAGGGTGGAGGGTGGTGGCGGGGCAAGGTGCACCTGGGGGCGGCGCGGCGCCATCCGCCCCCTCCCCCGCCGCCCCCAAATGTGGGTCATGGGCCGCCACTTCCACCACCGCCGCCACCGCCACCGCCGCCGCCGCCACTTACACAACCACCACCACCAGCCTCTTCGGGGAAGAGCCCCATACAGCCCGGGCCGCCACCCACGCGACAAATTACTCCTCTGGTCAATCTTTCGTCCACGACGGCCGCGTCGCACTCCGCAAGGGGGAGCGGAGCCGAGGAGGGGGAATATAAGAGGGTGGCCCATCTGGCAGGCTCCATCACGACGACACCATTATCGACGATATTCTGCGCGCAAATCTCGGGGTTCTGGTTGCATAAAGCATGCGAAGAGGAAGAGAGACGCCACCCACGGGGAAGAGAGAGAGAGGGGGAGAGGAGTCTGGGAGATACGGGAAGATAGAGAGGGATAGCACTGTACTAAAGTTGCACGCCACATCCAGGGGCCGGGGAGAGAGAGAGAGAGGTAGCGGCAGCAAGGTGGGCCAGATGGAGCGAAACAGATGGGGGAGGGAAGAGAGGGAGGGAAGAGAGAGAGAGAGAGAGAGAG